>NC_092158.1:81490700-81693200 GCF_045791955.1 Oncorhynchus clarkii lewisi
ACATGACTATATACAGGGAGTAGAAAATAACATGGCTTTATATAAGGAGTAGAAAATAACACGGCTATATACAGGGAGTAGAAAATAACATGGCTTTATACAGGGAGTAGAAAATAATATGGTTATATACAGGGAGTAGAAAATAACATGGCTATATACAGGGAGTAGAAAATAACAAGGCTTTATACAGGGAGTAGAAAATAACAAGGCTATTTACAGGGAGTAGAAAATAACATGACTATATACAGGGAGTAGAAAATAACATGACTATATACAGGGAGTAGAAAATAACATGGCTATATACAGGGAGTAGAACATAACATGGCTATATACAGGGAGTAGAAAATAACATGGCTTTATATAAGGAGTAGAAAATAACACGGCTATATACAGGGAGTAGAAAATAACATGGCTTTATACAGGGATTAGAAAATAACATGGCTTTATACAGGGAATAGAAAATAACATGGCTATATATAAGGAGTAGAAAATAACATGGCTATATACAGGGAATAGAAAATAACATGGCTTTATACAGGGAGTAGAAAATAACATGGTTATATACAGGGAGTAGAAAATAACATGGCTATATACAGGGAGTAGAAAATAACATGGCTATATACAGGGAGTAGAAAATAACACGGCTATATACAGGGAGTAGAAAATAACATGGCTATATACAGGGAATAGAAAATAACATGACTTTATACAGGGAATAGAAAATAACATGGCTTTATACAGGGAGTAGAAAATAACATGGCTTTATACAGGGAATAGAAAATAACATGGCTTTATACAGGGAGTAGAACATAACATGGCTTTATACAGGGAGTAGAACATAACATGGCTTTATACAGGGAATAGAACATAACATGGCTTTATACAGGGAGTAGAAAATAACATGGCTATATACAGGGAGTAGAAAATAACATGGATATATATAAGGAGTAGAAAATAACATGGCTATATACAGGGAGTAGAAAATAACATGGCTTTATACAGGGAGTAGAACATAACATGGCTATATATAGGGAGTAGAAAATAACATGGCTTTATACAGGGAGTAGAAAATAACATGGCTTTATACAGGGAATAGAAAATAACATGGCTATTTACAGGGAGTAGAAAATACCATGGCTTTATACAGGGAGTAGAAAATAACATGGCTATATACAGGGAGTAGAAAATAACATGGCTTTATATAAGGAGTAGAAAATAACATGGCTATATATAAGGAGTAGAAAATAACATGGCTTTATACAGGGAGTAGAAAATAACATGGCTATATATAAGGAGTAGAAAATAACATGGCTATATATAAGGAGTAGAAAATAACATGGCTATATATAAGGAGTAGAAAATAACATGGCTTTATACAGGGAATAGAAAATAACAAGGCTTTATACAGGGAGTAGAAAATAACATGGCTATATACAGGGAGTAGAAAATAACATGGATATATATAAGGAGTAGAAAATAACATGGCTATATACAGGGAGTAGAACATAACATGGCTTTATACAGGGAGTAGAAAATAACATGGCTTTATACAGGGAGTAGAAAATAATATGGTTATATACAGGGAGTAGAAAATAACATGGCTATATACAGGGAGTAGAAAATAACAAGGCTTTATACAGGGAGTAGAAAATAGGGAGTAGAAAATAACATGACTATATACAGGGAGTAGAAAATAACATGGCTATATACAGGGAGTAGAAAATAACATGGCTTTATATAAGGAGTAGAAAATAACACGGCTATATACAGGGAGTAGAAAATAACATGGCTTTAAATGGCTTTATACAGGGAGTAGAAAATAACATGGCTTTATACAGGGAGTATAACAAGGCTATTAGAAAATAACATACAGGGAGTAGAAAATAACATGACTATATACAGGGAGTAGAAAATAACATGACTATATACAGGGAGTAGAAAATAACATGGCTATATACAGGGAGTAGAAAATAACATGGCTTTATATAAGGAGTAGAAAATAACACGGCTATATACAGGGAGTAGAAAATAACATGGCTTTATACAGGGATTAGAAAATAACATGGCTTTATACAGGGAATAGAAAATAACATGGCTATATATAAGGAGTAGAAAATAACATGGCTATATACAGGGAATAGAAAATAACATGGCTTTATACAGGGAGTAGAAAATAACATGGTTATATACAGGGAGTAGAAAATAACATGGCTATATACAGGGAGTAGAAAATAACATGGCTATATACAGGGAGTAGAAAATAACACGGCTATATACAGGGAGTAGAAAATAACATGGCTATATACAGGGAATAGAAAATAACATGACTTTATACAGGGAATAGAAAATAACATGGCTTTATACAGGGAGTAGAAAATAACATGGCTTTATACAGGGAGTAGAAAATAATATGGTTATATACAGGGAGTAGAAAATAACATGGCTATATACAGGGAGTAGAAAATAACAAGGCTTTATACAGGGAGTAGAAAATAACAAGGCTATTTACAGGGAGTAGAAAATAACATGACTATATACAGGGAGTAGAAAATAACATGACTATATACAGGGAGTAGAAAATAACATGGCTATATACAGGGAGTAGAAAATAACATGGCTTTATATAAGGAGTAGAAAATAACACGGCTATATACAGGGAGTAGAAAATAACATGGCTTTATACAGGGATTAGAAAATAACATGGCTTTATACAGGGAATAGAAAATAACATGGCTATATATAAGGAGTAGAAAATAACATGGCTATATACAGGGAATAGAAAATAACATGGCTTTATACAGGGAGTAGAAAATAACATGGTTATATACAGGGAGTAGAAAATAACATGGCTATATACAGGGAGTAGAAAATAACATGGCTATATACAGGGAGTAGAAAATAACACGGCTATATACAGGGAGTAGAAAATAACATGGCTATATACAGGGAATAGAAAATAACATGACTTTATACAGGGAATAGAAAATAACATGGCTTTATACAGGGAGTAGAAAATAACATGGCTTTATACAGGGAATAGAAAATAACATGGCTTTATACAGGGAGTAGAACATAACATGGCTTTATACAGGGAGTAGAACATAACATGGCTTTATACAGGGAATAGAACATAACATGGCTTTATACAGGGAGTAGAAAATAACATGGCTATATACAGGGAGTAGAAAATAACATGGATATATATAAGGAGTAGAAAATAACATGGCTATATACAGGGAGTAGAAAATAACATGGCTTTATACAGGGAGTAGAACATAACATGGCTATATATAGGGAGTAGAAAATAACATGGCTTTATACAGGGAGTAGAAAATAACATGGCTTTATACAGGGAATAGAAAATAACATGGCTATTTACAGGGAGTAGAAAATACCATGGCTTTATACAGGGAGTAGAAAATAACATGGCTATTTACAGGGAGTAGAAAATAACATGGATATATATAAGGAGTAGAAAATAACATGGCTATATACAGGGAGTAGAAAATAACATGGCTTTATATAAGGAGTAGAAAATAACATGGCTATATATAAGGAGTAGAAAATAACATGGCTTTATACAGGGAGTAGAAAATAACATGGCTATATATAAGGAGTAGAAAATAACATGGCTATATATAAGGAGTAGAAAATAACATGGCTATATATAAGGAGTAGAAAATAACATGGCTTTATACAGGGAATAGAAAATAACAAGGCTTTATACAGGGAGTAGAAAATAACATGGCTATATACAGGGAGTAGAAAATAACATGGATATATATAAGGAGTAGAAAATAACATGGCTATATACAGGGAGTAGAAAATAACATGGCTTTATACAGGGAGTAGAACATAACATGGCTTTATACAGGGAGTAGAAAATAACATGACTTTATATAAGGAGTAGAAAATAACATGACTTTATACAGGGAGTAGAAAATAACATGGCTTTATACAGGGAGTAGAAAATAACATGGTTATATACAGGGAGTAGAAAATAACATGGATATATATAAGGAGTAGAAAATAACATGGCTTTATACAGGGAGTAGAAAATAACATGGCTTTATACAGGGAGTAGAACATAACATGGCTTTATACAGGGAGTAGAAAATAACATGACTTTATATAAGGAGTAGAAAATAACATGACTATATATAAGGAGTAGAAAATAACATGGCTTTATACAGGGATTAGAAAATAACATGACTATATACAGGGAGTAGAAAATAACATGGCTTTATACAGGGATTAGAAAATAACATGACTATATACAGGGAGTAGAAAATAACATGGCTTTATACAGGGAGTAGAAAATAACATGGCTTTATACAGGGAGTAGAAAATAACATGGCTATATATAAGGAGTAGAAAATAACATGACTATATACAGGGAGTAGAAAATAACATGGCTATATACAGGGAGTAGAAAATAACATGACTATATACAGGGAGTAGAAAATAACATGACTATATACAGGGAGTAGAAAATAACATGGCTTTATACAGGGAATAGAACATAACATGGCTATATACAGAGAGTACCAGTACAGTGTCGAGGTGCAGGGGTACAAAGGTTATTGAGGTAGCTATGTAATGTACATATAGTTAGGGGTAAAGTGACTAGGCAACAGGATAGATAATAGACAGTAGCAGCAGCGTATGTGGTGAGTGTGAAAGTGTATGTGTGTGTGTGCATGTGTGTGTGTGTGTGTTGTCAGTATGCATGTATGTGCATGTTATGTGTGTGTGGGCGTATGTAGTGTGTGTCTGTGTGAGTGTTGAGAGGTTAACTGGCAACCTGCCATCATAGAGTTCAACATCAGAACACTCTTTTTCCACTGAACCATAGAACTGCAGGGATCACCCGAAATCTAACGGGGTCACAAATTACCAGTAACAATCCTCAACCTCTGGAGGAGCCCATTTCCGCTCTTTTCCACCAAACAGTGACTGTAGTGGGGCCTAAAACAACAATGTTCTGGGCTGTTCTGGGCTGTGTGTGATTATGGCACCCCACCCAGTATAGTATGTTATGGGAACACAGGAAATCCACTGGATTATGTAACTGGCCTGTTATAATGGTTTCTGTCAGCCTCTGAGGCAGAATCAAATCTATTGATCATACCTGGGCTCTATTGTCCAAACCTCTAATGTGTGTAGAATAAAATCACAGTTGTGAAAAAGCTTTCTGCTTTTTGGAGCTCTCCTGTTGTTGAACAGCTGCCGTGTGGCATATGTGTTCGAAACAGTGGAGTTAGCAGCCAGCTAGCTGCCCATTGAAGCCGAGGAGAGCTTCACGTGTAGCCGACACTACACTACACTGACACGTGCAAGTGTACACCAGGAGAGAAAGATGTAGACCTGGACACTCTGGCCGCTGCTGTCTCTTCTTTGGGAATAGAACTGTGACGACAGCGGCAGCTGATCATGACGTGCAAACGTGCCTTTAATTAGTTAAGGTTATTGTAGTATTCAAATCAAATCAAATTTATTTATATAGCCCTTCGTACATCAGCTGATATCTCAAAGTGCTGTACAGAAACCCAGCCTAAAACCCCAAACAGCAAGCAATGCAGGTGTAGAAGCACGGTGGCTAGGAAAAACTCCCTAGAAAGGCCAAAACCTAGGAAGAAACCTAGAGAGGAACCAGGCTATGTGGGGTGGCCAGTCCTCTTCTGGCTGTGCCGGGTGGAGATTATAACAGAACATGGCCAAGATGTTCAAATGTTCATAAATGACCAGCATGGTCGAATAATAATAAGGCAGAACAGTTGAAACTGGAGCAGCAGCACGGCCAGGTGGACTGGGGACAGCAAGGAGTCATCATGTCAGGTAGTCCTGGGGCATGGTCCTAGGGCTCAGGTCCTCCGAGAGAGAAAGAGAGAAGGAGAGAATTAGAGAACGCACACTTAGATTCACACAGGACACCGAATAGGACAGGAGAAGTACTCCAGATATAACAAACTGACCCTAGCCCCCCGACACATAAACTACTGCAGCATAAATACTGGAGGCTGAGACAGTATTCTGGGATCATGGGAGCCAATCACAACAGCTTCATGACTCAACAACAAGGGTATATTATGAATGAAAACATGACTCAGTTTGTTTGTACAGTATTGCATTTGTAAAACACCTTGGATTTATTTGATCCAACGCCATGTTTCTGTGTATATGTGCGTGTATCTTTGCAAGTGCATGTGTGTGTTACGTGTGTATGATGTGTGTGTGACGTGTGCCCGTGTGTGTAAGTGTTAAGAAATACAGCACGTCTCCGACAAACCGACACAGCTGCGCTCATGGTTATTCCCACGACGTGCCGTTCCAATCCTCTGACCGGCGCTCTGATGCACAGCTCACCACACAGAATATTAACATTGTCTTATTATCAAGGAACTGCAGCACCAGCCACCTCCCCTCCCTGTGGAAAGGGGGAGCCAGCCAGGGGTAGGAACTAAAGAGGGAGAGAGGCTGTACCACCACTGCACAGTCCAGCTATTCCCAATTCATTCCACTCAATAGAGGCTGATGTGTATCTGCCACAGGCTGACCTCCTGTGGCTGCAGAGCCAGGGAGAGGAGAAAGACAATAGGTTTTTAATTATCTCAGTGTAAACCAGCCTTGAACTTTGGGTTTTCTCTATTGCTGTTTGGAGAAACGTGACAGTGATTTAATGACCAGAACCATTCAGAATGTATTCTGAATGGTTCTCTTTCAGCCGACACGTACATCGATGATGCACATCAAAGATCATGAAATCCTGCATCTCCAAATCTAACCAATAATATTTCAAATAAACATGACACATAAAGAGCTCTCAGCTCATCTCCAGCAGAGCAACTGAACAAGTCAGTGAGTCAGAAAGTCACCTCAATGAACCAGATTTCAGAATATATAAAAGACAGGTTCACCTAAGGATTGCACTGACTATGATGCATCTGCAACCAAATATAAACCAGAATTTGAATGCTTTTTGACATGATGACGCACATACATGGATTGTGTGGTATCCAAAACATGGCCTCCATTCAGACAAAGTAGAGGTTTGTGTATTTGAAGTGATGTACTGCAGTGCGCACAGTGTCCTTCATACAGTATGTTCTAACCACACCACACACTGCCTTGGTGAAGCAGTCTGCAAGTAGCTCCCTACACAGACAACACTACTCCTAATGCAGGAGACCAGATGGGATGAGCCACTCTCTAGTCACAGTAAAAGTCAAAGTGGTTCAGTCTCATCCCTTTAGCAGTGAGGCTCCCCAACCCTCTGACCGTCCTCACCCTCGGGGCAGCTGGCTGAGGTCTTCGTGTTCCCTAGCCTTCAGCCATGCTCTCTGTCCTCACCTCCACTCGCAGGCCAGCACGCCATGCCGCCCTGCTTCCACTCTCTGCCGCCTGTCGAATCAAAGCGACAGGATTAAAAGCTGCCTCCTGTCCTTTTTCTTCAAGCTCTTATTTATTTATATCCACAGAGGGAATGCAGCAAATGAAATGTCACTTTGAACTGATTTCAGAGGGCGGTTTTCAAAGTGATCTTCGTTATGCCACAGCCCCATGATTAGATCCTATATCAATCTGAGAATGAGAGCTGAGTCCATTAGAGCTGTTCTCTGTGACTATTCACTGCTGAAGTTTTAGCTACAGGGCATCTCCTCATTTGAGGAAATTGCTAAAAGATTGTGATTTAATGCAGTTATAGTTTTGAAATCTCATTAAATGATCAGATGATGTCATCCATATGAAATGTCTATGTACATTGTCCATATTTGTATTGTGTAATCATAATGGGACTGGTATTTGCAAATGTGGCATTTTCCTTTGTCTATAAATAACAGAAAATACACAGTACCAAGTTGTTCTCAGTGATCCGACAGCATATTTGCTGTTGGATAGTACCACAGGAGTAATCTGAGGATTTGAAAAGGAACAAATAGATTTCCACCAGTCTCATAGGTCCTACATGGATTAAAGCTGACTGTTATTTTAATTAAATTTACATTTTATTTATTTAACCCCATAGTAGATCCTCACCTTTTGATTCAGTGGGATATAGCCCCTGGTGGCCTCGGATGTGAGAGTGCTACCCACTTGCATTGTGTATCTTCATGCCAGCCTGTGTGTGACTGAACTGAAGAGGACATGATCAACACGCCACCTCTCCATCACACTCTTCCCAATCCTCCTCTCTCTCTGATCTTCTTTTTTGCTCTGCCAAGTCCCACTGTGAAGCTGCAGTAGTTGAAGTATACAAAACATTAAGAACACCTGCTCTTTTCATGACATAGACTGACCAGGGGAATCCAGGTGAAAGCTATGAACCTTTATTGATGTCATTTGTTGAATCCACTTCAATCAGTGTAGCTGAAGGGGGGAGACAGGATAAAAACACATGTTTAAGCCTTGAGACAATTGAGACATGGATTGTGTATGTGTGCCATTCAGAGGGTGAATGGGAAAGACCAAAGGTTTCAGTTCCTTGTAGTTGGGTATGGTAGTAGGTACCAGGCACGCCGGTTTGTGTCAAGAACTACAACGCTGCTGGATTTTTCACCCTCAACAGTTTCCTGTGTGTATCAAGAACGGTCCATCACCAGGACACAGCCAGTCACCAGCCACCACCAGGACACAGCCAGTCACCAGCCATCACCAGGACACAGCCAGTCACCAGCCACCACCAGGACACAGCCAGTCACCAGCCATCACCAGGACACAGCCAGTCACCAGCCATCACCAGGACACAGCCAGTCACCAGCCATCACCAGGACACAGCCAGAGCAACTTTACTAAGAAGAGACTGACTGAACTCAGAAACACAGCACAGCATCATAATGTATCACAGGACAAGATATACAACAATTTGTCACGAATACCACCGAAGGTGGCTCCCCTTCCTGTTCGGGTGGCGCTCGGCGGTCGTCGTCGCAGGTCTACTAGCTGCCACTGATCCCTTTTTCCTTTTCGTTTGTTTTTGTCTAATTGTTTTCACCTGTTCCTTGTTGGGGTTTTGGGAGGGGTGTTATTTAAGTTTGTTTAGCCCGCTGGTGTTTGTGCGGGTTATTTTAAGTTAGTGGTGTTTGTTGTCTTTTGGGTTTTTGCTGTCCGGTATTTTTGTAACAGTGGTTTTGGGTTTGTTGCGCCTGTGTTTTGGGCTTCACCCATGTTTGTACCTGTTACTGTGATTGAGGACATTAAAGTGTTTTTTTCCGTCTACCTTCTGCTCTCTGCGTCTGCCTCCACACCCATCACTCTCCCGACGTTACACAATTAGTCTCACTGTCAAAAGAAGCACTTCCCTTTTGTCTGGAGTTTGTTGTGCACTGAACTGAAGGCTAGGATTGACGTACAAAAACAATGCCCTTGAACAATATCGCAGATACACATGGCACATTTATACTGCATGAGGATCATATTTGCATTAATTACATACAATACATAATGGACCAGAGATAGTCTAGCAGGGGCATTAGTCTAGATAGTCTTTAGTCAGGTGCATTTTGGAATGAAAGACTAGTCATAATCCTGGATAGCAATGGCTTGTGGGAGGTTGCTTGTCCTTATTCTCCAGTCTCAAGGACACTCTGCGTAATGTTCTCCTTCTAAAGCTGTGTTACATCAACTTCAATGATGCCTCCCTGAAAATAGGCATTGGATATATCCCTTTGTTTTCTACTGCTGTTGGCCCCACAGTTGGTGATGAATTGATTTATGGTTTGTGGCTTAGTCAGGGCTCCTGAACATGCTGTGCTCAAGAGAGTTTTGGCTGACTTTATTTTTGACTGATGTTCAAAAGCAATGACCTGCTAAGGTTCACTGTTCTCAGCGAGGCACTGGGTGTTATTGGCAAGTGAATTGGCACTGCCCTGCTGCTCACAAATCAAAATGGCTTTGTGTCAAAATCAAAATGACGGCTATGCTTGAGTGGTTATTACAGACAATAAATGTCATTATAAATGAACCAAAACAACCAAAACTGAACGAAGAGTTAGACTAAGATGATGACCTGGAAACAGTGAGGAGCAACCCAGACAGAGATGAGCGGATGCTCCATCATCTGAGTCTGGTGATAAGGTGCCCACCGCCAGCTGGGATGAGGAGGTGGAGGAATGAGAAGTTGCCTGCCAACCAGCTGGGAAGAGGAGATGGAGGAATGAGAAGTTAGCCGCCAAGCTGCTCTTCAGTCCAGCCACGCAGCGGTAGGCAGTGCTAGGGCATCACAGGGCAGCGCAGTGTACAGGAACACCCACTGAGCCCATGCTGGCCTGGAAGTAACGCTACACTGAGGATCCCAACAGAACAGAGACAGAGTGTAGGGGTGGAATACCAACTAGTTCCACAGTGGTGGCAAGTATTGAACTTTACTTAAACAAAACAAACACTATCTAGTACTTTGGTCTGTTCTGTTTCCACAGTGTCTCTCCTCTGCCAAATAGATTATTCCCAAATAACCTTTTAGAGGTTGAAGAGTTTCAGGCTAAAGTCAGGTGGATAAGAGAGCTCAACACAGGTTGGTGGCACCTTAATTTGGGACTCGTGGTAATAGCTGGAGCGGAATTAGTGGAATGGTATCAAATATATCAAACACATGGTTTCCAGGTGTTTGATGACATTCCATTTACTCCGTTCCAGCCATTATTATGAGTCGTCCTCCCCTCAGCAACTTCCTGTGGAGCTCAATGTATGTATGGTATCATATCTGTTGGCCCCTATTGGATGTTTCTCTCACTTCAGTCTAGTTGGCAGACTCAGCCCATCCTTAGATTGCTTATTCTTCAGTCCCACTGCCACAGTGTCTCAGATGCAGCCTGCCTTCAGTGTCTACAATGTCCTGCAGCCTGCGTACAAAAGAATACAGCCGTGCCATGAATAGAGAAGCGTGTTTCTTAAATCCCTTCACATGGAACCAGAGGCAGAGCTGCTGCTGCCCTCCACCGCTACAGCTGACAGTACCTTAGCTCAGAATGGGCATTGATGCAAGGGAGTAATCTGACAATGTGTCTCGTCTCATATTCCTGAACATGCAGGGATCTGTAGACTTCTCATGTCACCAAGAATGACAAAATCCCTAAGATCCTATTTATGTCAGCTGGATGCCTTAACAGGAGCCAGTCATTCTGTGATGACATAAAACAGAAAATACATGGTCTCTTAAAACAGCCCTGTGGATAAAAAACAGGGTATCACAGTTTAGGATCATTATAATGTAACTAGCAGTTGGTATCAGAAGTGCAGTTGATGAAAATGCTGACATCTAGTGGTAAAGAGATGAATAAACGATATGAACAAGATTGAATGTTCATTATTATTTGACTATTGATAATAACACTGGCTTCAAATAAAATATGTTTCACTAACGTTCATAACAAGTCAACAAATTATAGCACAAATATACTATAGGCAGCCATGAAAAATGTATGAACTATATACTCGTGAATCTTCCTACTATTACCTACTATCAGTTACACAGACTCCGACTCCTTTTTGGCTTTGTGCAGATGACCTTTTAATGGTCGTTCTTGTAACCTCCCTTGGCAACGTGTCAACATGGTGCCTAGAAAGATTTTCAGTAAACAAAAAGTAGGATAAGGCGAGAAGAAATTATTCCTAAAAAACATGAGGCCACCAAACGTAAAAATAAGTAAGTAGATTGTGAAATAAGAACAACTTCGAAAACACCTGTTATATTTCTCGGGCAACGGCACAACCCCCAGCCTAAAATAATTAATGGAGCTGCATTGAAAATATGGTGGAACATCACTTCAGAAAAAAACATGTTTTTATGCATTGTCAACAATGCTAAACCAATGGACACATTTAATTTCACATGACAACATTGTAACAACACACCTCGACAGTAAAATCACAGTAGACCTACTTTACTTCCAACAGGGGGCGTTGTAACACAATATTTTGCCATACACTGAGTATTCAAAACAGAACAGCTGATCGTTCCATGACATAGACTGACCAGGTGAAAGCTGTGATCCCTTATTGATGTCCCTTGTTAAATTCACTTCAATCAGTGTAGATGAAGGAGAGGAGACAGGTTAAAGAAGACTTTTTAAATCTTGACAAAATTGAGACATGGATTGTGTATGTGTTCCATTCAGAGTGTGAATAGGCAAGACAAAATATTTAAGTGTCTTTGAACGGGTATGGTAGTAGGTGCCAGGTGCATCGGTTTGTGTCAAGCACTGCAACGCTGCTGTTTTCTTTGCACTTAACAGTTTCCTGTGTGTATCAAGAATGGTCCACCACCCAAAGGACATCCAGCCAACTTGACACAACTGTGTGAAGCATTGGAGTCAAGATGGGCCAGCATCCCTGTGGAATGCTTTTGACACCTTGTAGAGTCCATGCCCCGACAAATTGAGGCTGTTCTTAGGGCAAAAGGGGTATTGTCATACATTGAGTAAAAAATGTCATAGGTTATAGGTTATGAGGCAATGTTTTTATGGAAGACTGGTAAAAATGTAAGGGCCTGACCATTCAGTATCTAGTATAAGAGGCAATATTTTAATCTATGAACATCTGTATTGCTGTTGGCATCTGCTGGTGCTTTACTCTTAATCAGTTTCCAGACTGGACACTGCAATGCAGGGCTGACTCATGTAGTTCAAAGTTAGTTCAAAGTTATTAGTCTTCTACCTGCTGTTGCTCACCACCACCACCCCCACCACCACCACCACCCCCACTCCATGCACCCCTCATACCCCCCTCACAGTGGGACTTATAGGTGCCCTCTGCCCCCCAGCCTGGTCTGGATATCTGCTGGTAGGGTTAGGTCTACAGTGAGCTACACCCCAGACCCAGAGCTGACGTGTCCCCCTGAGGAGCTCTACACCGGGCTCCCCAGTCTCCAGATGAAATTTCCTGTGTCTGGGGGGGGGGGCTCCCTGCTCCCTCAGGGATGGGATCTCTCTTAGGGAAGGAAACCTGGGAGAGCAGTAACTAGCACACTCTGGAGCTTGGTGTTTAACTAGTCACCACTATGTTGTTTCCTGCCCTCATTGTTATAGATAGGGAGGAAGGATGAGACATTTCAAACCCTGGTTTGCCCTTTGTCAGTCTTCACTTCCCATTACGTCAGTCTTCATTTGCCATTCTATTTTGGTCAATGTCGAGTCTGTATCTAAATTAAAAGGTTTTTTGAATCACGACTCAAACATTGTACTATTAAAAGGAAATGGAAAAATAAACATATTTTGGAACCACCGTAACTCATTTCTCTTTGTCTTCAGAGCCCAGAGTGAGACACTGAAGACCAGCACTGAGGCCATCACAGATCCAAACACAGACCCCAGTACTGTCTCGTACCCTGGAACACCTATCAACCAGGACATAGTGAAGGAGAAGAAACAGAAGAGGGCTATTATACTGACCAAAGATGAGAAGAACATGGTATGGTGCAACACATAATACTCAAATATACACTACCGGTCAAAAGTTTTAGTACACCTACTCATTCAAGGGTTTTTCTTTATTTCTACTATTTTATACATTGTAGAATAACAGTGAAGACATCAAAACTATGAAATAACACTAATGGAATCATGTAGTAACCAAAAAAAGTGTTAAACAAATTAAAATATATTTTATATTTGAGATTCTTCAAATAGCCACCCTTTGCCTTGATGACAGCTTTGCACACTCTTGGCATTCTCTCAACCAGCTTCACCTGAGATGCTTTTCCAACAGTCTTGAAGAAGGTCCCACATATGCTGAGCACATATGCTGCTTTTCCTTTAATCTGCGGTCCGACTCATCCCAAACCATCTCAATTTGGTTGAGGTCAGGGGAATGTGGAGGCCAGGTCATCTGATGCAGTACTCCATCACTTTCCTTCTTGGTCAAATAGCACTTACACAGCCTGGAGGTGTGTTGGGTCATTGTCCTGTTTAAAAACAAAATGATAATCCCACTAAGCCCAAACCAGTTGGGATGGCGTATTGCTGCAGAATGCTGTGGTAGCCATGGTGGTTAAGTGTGCCTTGAATTCTAAATAAATCACTGACAAGTGTGACCTACAAAGCACCCCCACACCATCACTCCTCCTCTTCCATGCTTTAGGGTGAGAAATACACATGCAGAGATCATCCGTTCACCCACACCGTGTCTCACAAAGACACTGCGGCTGGAACCAAAAATCTCAAATTTGGACTCCAGACCAAAGGACAAATTTCCACCGGTCTAATATCCATTGCTCGTGTTTCTTGGCCCAAGCAAGTCTCTTTGATATTGAGATGTGTCTGTTACTTGAACTCTGTGAAGCATTTATTTAGGCTGCAATTTCTAATTTCTAATAAACTTATCCTCTGCAGCAGAGGTAACTCTGGGTCGTCCTTTCCTGTGGCGGTCCTCATGAGAGCCAGTTTCATCATAGCGCTTGATGGTTTTTGTGACTGCACATTAAGAAACTTTCAAAGTTCTTGAAATGTTCCATATTGACTGATCTTCATGTCTTAAAGTAGTGATGACTGTCGTTTCTCATTGCTTATTTGAGCTGTTCTTGACATAATGTGGACTTGATCTTTTACCAAATAGGGCTATCTTCTTTTATAACACCCCTACCTTGTCACAACACAACTGATTGGCTCAAACACATTAAGAAGGAAAGAAATTCCACAAGTGAACTTTTAAGAAGGCACACCTGTTAATTGAAATGCATTCCAGATGACTAACTGACTAGGTATCCCCTTTTCCCTTTTACCTTATGAAGCTGGTTGAGAGAATGCCAAGAGTGTGCAAAACTGTCATCAATGCAAAGGGTGGATACTTTGAAGAATATCAAATATCAAATATATTTTGATTTGTTTAACACTTTCTTGGTTACTACATGATTTGATGTTTTGATGTCTTCACTGTTATTCTACAATGTATAAAATAGTAAAAATAAAGAAAAACCCTTGAATGAGTTGGTGTTCTAAAACTTTTGACCAGAAGTGTACATTAGGAGCCTTATACGTAGCAATGTGAGGACTCTCAAATGCACCTTGTGAGAACCTAGCCTGAATGTGTTATGCAACAGGGCACTGTGAGAGTGGTTTTGTGTTTCATCCCATAAGGCCGCCTTAGAGAAAACCTGCCAGGCCTTTAGGTCCGACCAGACGGAGTATGAGCGGTTTCTGGATCACATGACTCTCTGGCTCCAGGAGCACCAGGAACAGGCAGTGGAGCTGTTCAGCCTGTGTGATACAGACAGCCCTGGTACCATCCCTCTTCTGGGTAATCCATCCCTCTTCTGGTCTGTTACACCCTCATTCCCAGCCAAATGACCCAATATGAGCTGGAAAATCTATCAAAGCTTTAATCTGGGGCTCATGGCTGCAATTAAGGTATGTCAAAGGATTACCTCATAATGAGTCCAAATACTCTTTTCATTGCTAGTAGTTCACTCCAGCATGTTTCAGTGAGTTCCATTTGGAAATGTTGTGATGATTCTTCCCACTGTAGACCCCTTGAAAAGTAAGGTCAAATGTAACTGGCTGTTCTCAGCTCCTTTAAATGTAACATAAAGAAAACCACCGTGGCAAGCGATTACAAACCGTTTTATGAGACTCCTGAGTCAGTCCTATCTGAATGCCACTGACTGTGTGGGGTTTTATTGAAGATATATAAGTGCTTATGGTCAGTGTTCTGATTCAGACTGCTTAGAATGCAAGCACTTGTTCATTTCCTGGAGAGCTTGTAAGTGGCCATCTCACCCCCCACAGATAACAGCCCGTCCTGGGAAACAAAAACAGAACAATGTTCCTTTTGTCCTTCAGGCCCCAGACATTGAGTTTACTGTAAGTTTCTTCAGAAGAAAACATTAATCCTTCAGAAAGTTGGAGCCAAGGAGAACCAGGGAGCACAGTCAGCCTTAAACCTTAAATCCATCATTCAGGCCTCTTTTATTTACATTTTATTTCACCTTTATTTAACTCTTGGCTAATGCCTCTGTGGATAGCGCCATTCAATGGCTGATTCACTGGAGAAATAGCATCATCATTGGTATAAGAATCACTATCTAGGGGATTAGCACGTTATAAGGGACATATAATAGCCACAATGTCTGTAGATTGTCTCTGGTATAAAAAGCAATAAGTTCAAATTGAAAATCCCTTACATCCTTAGGTATGACAGCTTTGGGGATTCCATGCCTGCAATTTCAGCTGGATCTGCTGCCTCAGCTACTGAGGAGAGGCAACGATGGGGAGATTGATTACAGGGACATGAGCAACCAACTAACTACAGAGAGTAAGGTAAAGCAAAATCAGCATTCTATTCTATTCAAATCAAATCAAATTGTATTTGTCACATGCGCCGAATACAACAGGTGTGGACGTTACAGTGAAATGCTTACTTACAAGCCCTAACCAACAATGCAGTTAAATAAAAGTAACAAATAATTAAAGAGCAGAAGTAAAATAACAATAGCGAGGCTATATTCAGGGGTGCCGGTACAGAGTCAATGTGTGGGGGTACCGGTTAGTCAGGGTAATTGAGGTAATATGTACATGTAGGTAGAGTTATTAAAGTGTCGAAACATAGATACGCAATAACAGAGAGTAGCAGCAGGGTGAAAGGGGGGAGGGCAATGCAAATAGTCTGGGTAGCCATTTGATTAGATGTTCAGGAGTCTTATGGCTTGGAGGTAGAAGCTGTTTAGAAGCCTTTTGGACCTAGACTTGGCAGTCTAGTACAGCTTGCCATGCGGTAGCAGAGAGAACAGTCTATGACTAGGGTGGCTGGAGTCTTTGACCATTTTTAGGGCCTTCCTCTGGCACCGCCTGGTATAGAGGTCCTGGATGGCAGGAAGCTTGGCCCCAGTGACGTACTGGGCCGTACACACTACCCTCTGTAGTGCCTTGCGGTCAGAGTCCGAGCAGTTGCCATATCAGGCAGTGATGCAACCTGTCAGGATGCTCTTGATGGTGCATCTGTAAAACCATTTGGGGATCTGAGGACCCATGCCAAATCTTTTCAGTCTCCTAAGGGGGAATAGCTTTTGTCGTGCTCTCTTCACGACTGTCTTGGTGTGCTTGGACAATGTTAGTTTGTTGGTGATGTGGACACCAAGGAACTTGAAGCTCTCAACCTGCTCCACTACAGCCCCGTTGAGGAGAATGGGGGTGTGTCCGGTCCTCCTTTTCCTGTAGTCCACAATCATCTCCTTTGTTTTGATCACGTTGAGGGAGAGGTTGTTGTCCTGGCACCACACGGCCAGGTCTCTGACCTCCTCCCTATAGGCTGTCTCGTCGTTGTCGGTGATCAGGCCTACCACTGTTGTGTCATCTAGAAACTTAATGATGGTGTTGGAGTTGTGCCTGGCCGTGCAGTCATGCGTGAACAGGGAGTACAGGAGGGGACTGAGCACGCACACCTGAGGGGTCCCCATATTGAGGATCAGAGTGGCGGATGTCTTGTTATCTACCCTTACCACCTTGGGGCGGCCCGTCAGGAAGTCCAGGATCCAGTTGCAGAGGGAGGTGTTTAGTCCCAGGGTCCTTAGCTTAGTGATGAGCTTTGAGGGTACTATGGTATTGAACTCTGAGCTGTAGTCAATGAACAGCATTCTCACATAGGTGTTCCTTTTGTCCAGGTGGGAAATGTGGAAATGTGGAGTGCAATAGAGATTCCATCATCTGTGGATCTGTTGGGGAGGTATGCAAATTGGAGTGGGTCTAAAGTTTCTGGGATAATGGTGTTGATGTGAGCCATGACCAGCTTTTCAAAGCACTTCATGGCTACAGACGTGAGTGCTACGGGTCGGTAGTCATTTAGGCAGGTTACCTTAGTGTTCTTTGGCACAGGGACTATGGTGGTCTGCTTAAAACATGTTGGTGTTACAGACTCACACAGGGAGAGGTTGAAAATGTCAGTGAAGCCAGTTGGTCAGCGCATGCTCGGAGTAAACGTCCTGGTAAGACGTCTGGCCCTGCGGCCTTGGGAATGTTGACCTGCTTAATAAATCCTCTTAAAGCTAGGGGGCAGAACTTTCACTTTTGGATAAATAGCGTGCCCAATTTCAACTTCCTGCTACTCATGCCAAGAATATAATATATGCATATTATTCATAGATTTGGATAGAAAACACTCTGACGTTTCTAAAACTGTTTGAATCATGTCTGTGAGTATACCAGAACTTATGTAGCAGGCAAAACCCCGAGGACTAACTGTTCAGAATTATTTATATTTTTTTCCCATCTCTCTTCCCTATATTGTCTTTGCCATTGGAAATTTAATAGAAATATACTTTCAGTTCCTACATCTACGATGTTGCCAGTGTTTGTAATATGGCTGAGGTTATTTATTTTATTTCAACTGTTCCGAGTTGGCAGGAAGTAGGCCAACTCGGAACAGGGGACCCTTTTGTGAGTTGCACAAGACGTGATGAGCAGAGTTGGTTTCTTTTCATTCATGTATTGAAAGCAGATTGCCCCGTCTACAATTTGATCGATTATTAACATTTAAAAATACCTAACGTTATATTACAAAAGTAGTTTGAAATATTTTGGCAAAGTTTATAGGCAACTTTTGAAATATTTTGTAGTGACGTTGTGTTTTTCTAAGCTGTTTTTTTATGGATCAAACGGGCTTTATAAATGGACATTTTCGATATACAGTGGAGCAAAAAAGTATTTAGTCAGCCACCAATTGTGCAAGTTCTCCCACTTAAAAAGATGAGAGAGGCCTGTAATTTTCATCATAGGTACACTTCAACTATGACAGACAAAATTAGTTTAAAAAAATCCAGAAAATCACATTGTAGGATTTTTTATGAATTTATTTGCAAATTATGGTGGAAAATAAGTATTTGGTCACCTACAAACAAGCAAGATTTCTGGCTCTCACAGACCTGTAACTTCTTCTTTAAGGGGCTCCTCTGTCTTCCACTCATTATTAATGGCACCTGTTTGAACTTGTTATCAGTATAAAAGACACCACAACCACAACCTCAAACAGTCACACTCCAAACTCCACTATGGCCAAGACCAAAGAGCTGTCAAAGGACACCAGAAACAAAATTGTAGACATGCACCAGGCTGGGAAGACTGAATCTGCAATAGGTAAGCAGCTTGGTTTGAAGAAATCAACTGTGGGAGCAATTATTAGGATAGGTATTATGGTCAGATTTCCCAAATGGAGGGCGAGGGAGAGTTTTGTACACGTCTCTGTGTGTGGAGTACAGGTGGTCTAGAGTTATTTTTCCTCTGGTTGCACATTTAACATGCTGGTGGAAATTTGGTAAAACGGATTTAAGTTTCCCTGCGTTAAAGTCTCCGGCCACTAGGAGCGCCGTCTCTGGATGAGCATTTTCCTGTTTGCTTATGGCAGTATACAGCTCATTGTGTGTGGTCTCAGTGCCAGTATCGGTTTGTGGTGGTATGTAGACAGCTATGAAAAATACAGATGAAAACTCTCTCGGTAGATAGTGTGGTCTACAGCTTATCATGAGATACTCTACCTCAGGCAAACAAAACCTAGAGACTTCCTTAGATATCGTGCACCAGCTGTACGATATATACAAATATACATAGACCGCCACCCCTTGTCTTACCAGAGGCTGTCGTTCTATTCTGCCGATAAAGTGTAAAACCCGCCAGCTGTATGATGTTCATGTCGTCGTTCAGGCACGACTCGGTGAAACATAAGATATTACAGTTTTTAATGTCCCGTTGGTAGTTTAATCTTGCTCGTAGGTCATCGATTTTATTTTCCAATGATTGCATGTTTGCCAATTGAACGGATGGCAGTGGGATTTTACTCGCTCACCAACAAATTCTTTGAAGGCAGCCCAACCTCCGCCCCCTTTTTCTCCATCTTCTCTTCACGCAAATGACAGGGATTTGGGCCTGTTCCCAGGAAAGCAGTATGTCCTTCACGTCGGACTCGTTGGACTCGTTAAAGGAAAAAGCTACTACCAGATAACAGTTGGTTAGGAGCACGTAAAACATCAGCCATCCTCTCCGGCGCCATTCTTCACACACGCCATTCTCAAACATTCTAGTGTGGATGTTTGAGCATGTTTCTATTGGTTTCTATTTATGTTTTATCATTCTGTTTGAAAGAGTGGAGGGTAAGGATGAGAGAGAAGAGAATGCTGTTCCCTGCTGTTTTGAGATCACTAGAGAGAAGCTACAGCCCAGTCCTAACTGTCAGCTGGGATTGTGGAGCCCACCACCTCCTGAGACAAACAGGTAAGACATTCACATACACTACATACTGCACAAACCAGCACTCAGACATACAGTATCTATACACACAGAAATAATCATGCTACAGTACATCACACAGACAGGTCCACTTAAAATGAACTCCCATTGAAAATACATGTCAGCCATTTATGTTTACCCCGGAGGTTCGAAGTCGCCTGTGTAAAAATGAGGCAAAGCTAAAAGCCAACAATTTGTAGTCAAGATGAATTGTTTCACAAATTCTTGTGGTTCAATTGGAACAAACAAGCAGCACTAATGAACAGTAAATATGTAGGATCTGCCCACAAATTGCTGCTATACCAAAACAGCCAGTCTGTGAGGTTAACCATGACAACCAACCCTCTCAGGACAAAGCTATTTCTGACCTTGTAACTCTGTGATCAGAGCTAACACTTTGGGACACATCTCATAAAGACCTTGCATTGCACAGTAAGGAGTATAAAATAGCATAGCTGATCATAAGAGACAGTATATTCATCATCCACCTATTCTATTTCCAAACATGTTTCAGGTTCATTCTTCTGAGTATCAGACTTATACCATTCGACTACGGAGGAGCCCATCCAGGGAGCTTTGAGGTGGTTTCTTCCCAGGAGCACCAGGGTGTCCAGCCTGTTCAGTGTGATCGAGGAGCGGGTTGGGATCCAGACCACCAGCCTGCAGGTGTTCAGAACCAGAGTTCCCTCCCAGGAGTCCTTCCTACCGCCAGACAGCTCTCTGGGGGAGTGTGGCTTCACTGGAGGCCCTGAGGACTCACCCAGACAGGCAACACTGTTCTATGACTACAGGCTGGAGTTCACTGATTGCCCCATCCTCAACTGTGACCACTACTTTGGTTCTAAGCGACCTCAGATTGGGGAGGACTACTTTGGTTCTAAGCGACCTCAGATTGGGGAGGACTATTTTGGTTCTAAGCGACCTCAGATTGGGGAGGACTACTTTGGTTCTAAGCGACCTCAGATTGGGGAGGACTACTTTGGTTCTAAGCGACCTCAGATTGGAGAGGACTACTTTGCATCAAGGCCTGTCTAGGTGACCTGTATAACTTATAGTATCAGCTGTGTAATTTACTATATCAGCACTTTTTTGATGTACAGATTTCTCTTTGTGTTACTAGCACCACGAAGCAATTGCAGTTGATAATTGGCTGTGTTTAGCTAATTATTAAATCTGATAATTAAAAGTGCATTAATGTCAGCGTTATACGAGGGGAGAAAATTGACGACTTGGGCAGAACACTCTTCAAAATCAGCAGCTTCTGACATAGTTTTGTGTTTACCTGCAAGCATGAAGTATGCAAAGTGTAAGATTGCCTTTTCAATGCCAAAACAACCATTTTCCTCAGGGCACAGTGGAGAACCCTGGGGTGTGTCAAATTGAGTGGTGTAGTGGAAAGTGCTGCTCTAGTGGAAACCAAAGGGCACTATAAATGGCGGCTCTTGTGGTGGCCCACTAAAGCGTGTCTGCCCTGAGTGAGACACACCCTTGGTTCCCTGCTACCTCCCCCCGTTTAAAAGCACTTGGTCAACAGCTGGAGTCCTTATTCACCCCAAAGTGTGCCGTTGCTTTATTTGGCCTTGTTACGTCCCACGTCGTAGAGTTCAACCATCTGGGGATGCGGGTTGTACCGTCTGTGAGGCAACAACCTCTATGGGGAAAAGGCATTGTAGGGGTTGGGGAATAACTCAGGAATTTTGGAGCTCTGATTTTGCTTTAAAATCTAAATAACATTTATTTAATATGTGCAAAAATACTGGACAATATAAGTATAAAAAATGGAATACTCTTTTATTTGTCATCAATAAAATTGAAGACTTAACACTGTTAAGAGAGATAGTTGACTTAAAACTGTCATAAAGTAGTCATTTGTTTATAAACATTTCATAAACAGTCATAAGTTATAGTGTCACTGTCACTACATGGGAAAAGTCAGAGATGTTTAGCAGTGATACCTCCAGGAATCTATATTAGATTATCACTGAGATCCACTGAAATGTCTTATAGATAACCATAGAGTCCATGACAACCTTTCGTTATACAGTAGTGCTTCAGAAAGTATTTCACTGATAGCACTTCAGTAAATATCCAAAGTATACAGCCACTACAACATTAGAATGAGTCATAGTTTTTACTCAAAAAATACATTATAATTTACAGTTCTATAAAAATGGTATATTTGCATAACTCCTTATGGGTTTTGGCATTTGTAAAGCTGAGCAATCTTCAGACAGAATGCTGTGCACTAGCTATTTGTAGTCAGTAGATAGTGTCCTTGAAGACACTGAAAAAGCTCAACCCTGCTCGAATCAACTGCCTTAACCGCTGTTCTTTTCTGCTCTCCCAAACACAGTGTTTTCTGGGTACGAAGGACAGCTCACCATGTACATTTATTCACATGCTGGCAAGAAAAGGGGGCAACAGAAAACACTTCTGCAAAGCTGTCTGGACCATGTTGTTGATACACATGTAGTGTTTGCATTTGAAATTGCATTCATTCAAAAGGGGTGCTTCAGAGAAGACTTGAGCAATAGTGGATTCAGTCTAGTGGTTTCATCCACCTTTGAGTGTCCTCCTGTTCATTCTATGTACAGTAAAGCTTCATACTCAGTGAGAAGAGATTATTCACCAAAACAAAATAAACAGTCAAGTGTCTTTTATCCTTTGGTTGAGGATCACGTCTCGTAAAGTAGTGACAGACAACTAAGCTCCTTAGTTGGATAAAAAGAGAAGATTAAGCTCCCTTCTGAGGGTCAACGGTCACTTGGGGAAGCCTCCAATGAAACCTTCCTTCCACTCAGCACGTGATCACTGAGCTCTTCCCCGTTGATTTGTACTCGTTTTTGGCCACCAGCAATCTGAGGGCATCTCCAGATGAACGAATGAGCTCTCTACCACTGTGACAGAGAGAACGAGAGAGAACGTCAGAGGGTGTGTTAAACAGAGGGAGGGAACGGCACTACTCTATGTTGTGTTTTATAACTCTTACTACCTAAATAATATCCAGTACTCTATTACAACTTCTTAATCAACACAGGGTGGTAAAGACCAGTCTCCATCTTACACTACTTACATGTGGTATTCCATGCCAACCAGACTGATGCCGTTCACAGCCAGGATACGATCTCCCAACCTCAGCTTCTGGCACTGGGCGGCTGGGGACTCTGGTACCACTGACTTGATATAGATCCCAGTCATCTTCAGAGGTGTTTTCTACACAGGACACAAGAGGATGCAGGAAGCGTTGAGGTTGGGACTGAGGACATGCCGTACCTGCACTATAGTATCATTACAGGAACATCTCCGCTGTTTCATCTCTATCCTACAGGGGGCACCACATGTTATAGAATCCTCCACAGCACTACACCTGCATGCATATACATGAGTAGAGGCTTTCACAGACCAGGCACGTTTCTGTTATGAATTAAATGATGAAAACAGCACTTTAGTGGAATTTGAAGCCAAAGGCAGACATTGGAATGAGGGTAATAATAACCATTGCAGCTGCCAATTGTGCAATAGAGGAGTCTACCGGTTCTTATAAATTAGCTTAGTGTTCTCAATGTGGTTCATGGCTGACTTCAAAAGGAGGTCAACACATTTACCACATGTTGTACACCTGTTAGTAAACACAAGCTTAAGCCCACAACCACACCCACATACCATAACCACACACACACACACACACACACACACACACACACACACACACACACACACACACACACACACACACACACACAAAGTCCCACATAGGCTCAACAGCTCTTCTTGCGATCTGTAGTTGAGATCTACGTCACAGTTCAACTCATCATTCATTTCAAGCTAGATTTCCCTGACTTTGATGCATGATGATGTAACACAGTTAATCATGGGGAATATGTAACCTTTGTAACCAAACAGAATATTAGAGCTTTTTCAAGTTCCATTGATTTCCCCATGCAGAGAGGTGAAAAATAAGAAATGGAGGTTTGAGAAACAAAAAGGAAGATGAGACTTGGGTGAAGGAGATGAACAAAGGAGGAGGTGGAGGAATAAAGACAAGGATTTCACCCACCATTCCATCCACCAGTGCCAGGCCTAGACCATGAGGTCCTCTGTGTAGCTCCACAGTAAACACTTCATCCCTCTCTTTCTCCTCCTCTTCCTCTGCATTATCTTCCTCCACATTCCCATTCCTTCTCTCAGAACATTCCCTTGGGCAGCTGCCTGCTGAGGAGACACACACAAGAACACCCCACATTATACACAGTATCCAATCCAACCTTAACTCTGTTTAAAGTTATACTTTTCCTGTTATTGTGGTCATTTTAATGAAATTATAAAGAAATCATATCACTGTGGCAATTTGAGACAGGGTTTACTTCAGGAGAAAACATGAAAGTAGTGTCTGTTCCCCTTTGGTTTTCCCTCTACAGTACCTTCTAGGGGTCTCTGTCTGTCTGTCTGTCTGTCTGTCTGTCTGTCTGTCTGTCTGTCTGTCTGTCTGTCTGTGTCTGTCTGTCTGTCTGTCTGTCTGTCTGTCTGTCTGTCTGTCTGTCTGTCTGTCTGTCTTGTCTGTCTGTCTGTCTGTCTGTCTGTCTTGTCTGTCTTGTCTGTCTGTCTGTCTGTCTGTCTGGTCATATGAAAGAGAAGTTCACAATACTGGGCTTGTTTTGAAGTCCAGAGGCATTAGTGTTATAAGGATTATTATTTCTACCAATAGGAAAATATATGGATCAAAGACTGGAGGTTCATCTGAGCTGCTCCAGAGGGACACGCAGTTGGTTTGACCTCCTCAACATACATATAACTACCACTAATATTGAACACAGATGTTGCATTTGGACTCCATATAAAAATCATGTCAAGTCTGAGAGCTATAAAACTGTGGGGAGTCCACTAAATGCATAGACGTTGTAATGAGAACCATACAGAACCCCACTGAGAACAAGCTCTACATGTAAAGCTTTGGGGCCTTGGGAAAGCTCTTCCTCAGGTTGGTCCGGTGCTCTGTGGTGTATTTATCCTGTCACAACAACCTAGTCACCAGCAACAGTACCACCAGCATGCCCTACACTTTCACCCCCCCCCCCCCCCCACCCCCCTCCCCTGGTGTCCCCCTGCTCTCCCCTGGTCTCCCCCTGGTGTCCCCCTGCTCTCCCCCTGCTCTAACCCTGGTGTCCCCCTGCTCTCCCCTGGTCTCCCCCTGGTGTCCCCCTGCTCTAACCCTGGTGTCCCCCTGGTGTCCCCCTGCTCTAACCCTGGTGTCCCCCTGCTCTCCCCTGGTCTCCCCCTGGTGTCCCCCTGCTCTCCCCCTGCTCTCCCCCTGCTCTAACCCTGGTGTCCCCCTGCTTTCCCCTGGTCTCCCCCTGGTGTCCCCCTGCTCTCCCCCTGCTCTAACCCTGGTGTCCCCCTGCTCTCCCCTGGTCTCCCCCTGGTGTCCCCCTGCTCTCCCCTGGTCTCCCCCTGGTGTCCCCTTGCTCTCCCCCTGCTCTAACCCTGGTGTCCCCCTGCTCTCCCCTAGTCTCCCCCTGGTCTCCCCCTGGTGTCCCCCTGCTCTCCCCTAGTCTCCCCCTGGTCTCCCCTAGTCTCCCCCTGGTCTCCCCCTAGTCTCCCCCTGGTCTCCCCCTGGTCCCCCTCTGGTCTCCCCTGCTCTCCCCCAGCCCGAGCCCATCTGTCCCCCATACAGGACCTGCTCTGGACAATGCCTGTCCCGATTAAGATTCCACGCACCAACCCAACTGTAAATTCCCATGACGGGTCAGCCACTGATCTTTTCTCTCCTGACATCACCACCTCTCTGTAATTCTTGGTACAGATTAAAGGATTAGCAATGCTACCAAAAATAGCGGTAAGTTACCGTTAGCGCCCAAAACCACCGAGGTTGAGAGCAGAGAGCAGGAGCACTCTATGGGACTGGGAGGCCACAGTAATACATGGAGGGAAGCTATGGCCAATGTCATAACCAGGGATATGACATGATTAGAGAATATTTCTGTGAAAGTGCGTAATGTTCAATAGTACATAATTTTCATAACAATATCTTAGGTTTATGACAAACTATTAAACCATAGAGCCCGTATAAAGACAAGGGCCATTGATCGTAATGAGTTCTGATTATGATCAACAAAATGGAAGCTTTAGTAAAGCCCTATTTACACACAACCACACATGGGGCCAGGAAGCTTTAAGCAGGCGGTAAGCACTTACACACAACCACACAAGGGGTCAGGAAGCTTTAAGCAGGCGGTAAGCACTTACACACAACCACACAGGGGGCCAGGAAGCTTTAAGCAGGCGGTAAGCACTTACACACAACCACACAGGGGGCCAGGAAGCTTTAAGCAGGCGGTAAGCATTTACACCCAACCACACAGGGGGTCAGGGAGCTTTCAGCAGGCGGTAAGCACTTACACACAACCACACAGGGGGCCAGGAAGCTTTAAGCAGGCGGTAAGCACTTACACACAACCACACAGGGGGCCAGGAAGCTTTAAGCAGGCGGTAAGCACTTACACACAACCACACAGGGGGTCAGGGAGCTTTAAGCAGGCGGTAAGCACTTACACACAACCACACAGGGGGCCAGGAAGTTTTAAGCAGGCGGTAAGCACTTACACACAACCACACAGGGGGTCAGGGAGCTTTAAGCAGGCGGTAAGCACTTACACACAACCACACAGGGGGTCAGGGAGTTTTAAGCAGGCGGTAAGCACTTACACACAATCAAATGTTAAACAGAGTGTTTGTCTCTGATTTAGAGTTGAGGGAATTATCTGGTGTTATTCAACAGGAAAGATTCTACTGGACTAAAGGGCTTTTATTATCTAACCTGTTGTTTGGATATGACCTGGGACTGTGGTATCTGAAATCAGAAACATTAAGGATTCTCACAATGTTTTAGATGAAGTGGCATCAAACTTATAGACTCACTCTCTTTTGCTAGGTGTTTGACTCAACGATTGTATCCCTTGAGAAAAGGTCAATGTACTGTATAGGACAGGCGTACTAGACTACTATTTGAGAATGTCCGGCGGTCACACACATTTCCTAGGTGGCAAAGGTCCGGATAGGTATTGTCATTAATCGGCATAGTAGCAAACCCCCACCTCCCAACCCATGCGACCTCAAACTGTTTCAATTGTACACAGCCACATTGCTGGCTGAGAGAAAATGTTGTCAGTTTAAACCTAATTTCCTGAAATTCTACGCATTTTGACGTTTTAAAGCTAATTTCTTGATATTCTACACATATTGACATTTCTGTGTGTTTATATGATACCTGAGTAACTGAACAAAATCAATGCGGGCCGCTGGTGTTGAGGCCCCTGGGCACGTAATCTGGCCATGATAACTACAGGATTTAGATAGCTGGTTAGTCTAATTTACCCATCTAGCTAACATCGGCTAGTAGTAATCCACTGAACATTTCTGACAGGTTATAAATAGCTCTCTAAGGTCTGTCAGTGAAGGACATAACAAGAGGAACTTGATCCGGACTGTGCTCTGCCTGTTGAGTATGGCTGGTATAGGACTTATATAAAAGTGTTAGAATCTTACACGTTGTTTGAGACATCTCCAGAGAAAGCTGACCTGCTTTAGGGAGGGGGACGTCATTGCTATCCCTGGAAGTTAACCCTGGAAGTGTCCCTCCCAGTTACGGAATAAGATGTTTAGTCCTTCCCTCCCCTTTCTCAGCTCAACTCCTCCACCACAGAATAAATCGTAACCAGAGAGCAGTCTGCTCACGTTCCCCTCCCATCCACTCCTACAGATGACCTCATGAGCAGAGCTTCAAAAAACAATAGGCCTGAGGAGAAAATGGCCTTTCCTCTACACATGGAATCCACCCTACAGGGAGAACACAACCTTTACACAGCCAGAACAGCTCTTTATTCCTCCAATGACCTGTAGTTTCTGTCCAAAGTCAATAGGGTTGAAGAGGTGAAGGGAGGATGAGAGCTCTCCTCCTCCTCCTGTCATATCAAGCACCTTGTGTCAACCTGGAGCCACTGTGGACAAATATGCACCAGGGTCTCCCGGGTCAAGCAGACAAATTCTTCCTTTAATGGAGCCTGTCAGTCATTGGTGGGTTGATATTACGAGGGAGGCACTAGCGACCTAACTCCAGGGGTTAGGTACATGAGCCACAGTGTGAGCCGAGGTGGCTGTATTTGCTGTGACAGGAGTTTTACATCACTTTAATCAAAACCCGCAGAGGGAGGGAAAGGCCATGAAGGGATCCTTTGTTATTCTTTGTCTTCGTAATTCATCCAAGGGGATTGAGACAGGATCCGTTTCTTTTAGTATTACTATGTACAGTATGTGCCCCCCACTGTTACAGCATCATCAATCCTCTGTTATGATTGGTCAATAACACACTTCAGCTGACACATGGCTTTTTATGCTTCTTTTCTGTCAATCAGAGCTGTTTGTATTGTAACTGAATGCTCTGTATGTAGCCTGACTGTATGACATAGCCCTCTGTGTTACCTTTCCTGTGCTGCCGTGCTGCTCCCTCCTGCAGGTCTGCCTCCAGCTCAGACTGAGACAGGCCCATGCCCTGGGGGGTGTTGGGGGGCGTCAGCAGGCAGGAGGGGTCCAGAGCCAGGCTCTTGTGGCATCCCAGGTCAGCCTGGCTACTCCTAGGTAGGGTGTTCTGCAGCTCCAGACTCTTCAGCTTGAGGGTCAACTCTGCCTCTGCCAGGCAGCAGCTTAGGTCACCATGAGACCCCCGGGCCTGAGGTGGCGCCGCAGGGCTCAAAGAGTCCACCTCTGCCCTGAGCGAGGGGCGGGGAACTGGGTCAGGGACCACCACTGTGACAGAGGGCGAGGAGCGTGAGGTCGCAGACTTGGCGTCTGTAGCTGTCCCGCTTAGTGCCTGAAGGGAGGGACAAGTCAATAAAGCAGAGATGGAAAAACATCAAAGTTAAAATGTCTAATTTACTGAGCACCACCAGTTCAGGGCGGCCACTGCCTCTCATTAGATTGCATATTTGTAAAATCTGGGTACACAGAGTCAGAAGGTCAGATAGGTGGTTACCTGCTGTGTTGTTTGACTGGTGGGGAGACTACGGATGAAGTCCTGCAGATGGCCGAGCTGCTCAAACAGAGCGGGTTCCGTGATTGGTTTACCCAACTCCAGGTGGAAGGTGTTGCTGGGCAGGATAAGGGGAGGGTGGTTGTCAAAACTCTCCAGGATGCCAGCTAGAGGAGGAGGGAAATACAGGACATCATTAAAGACAGAAGACGTGACTCAGAAAAGATTACAACAGAAGCTCTGGAAGAGCTTTCTCACGGTGTACACTACATTATTTATACTTGTTATTTCCTTTTACTTCATTAACTTCATTACATCTGATTTGTAGGTTAATCCTTTAGATTCTCCAATTAAAGAAAGACAGTCATGGCCTCTAGGACAAGATAAAGTTCCCCCCAGGGGGTGCCAGCGGGAGTTGGGCCATTCACACAGAAGAGGTGAGGTGACAGGGGACAGAGAAGGGAGACAGGTGCCAAGTCCTATATTGCGAGGGGCGGATTTGAGAGTTAACTCCGTGGTGAGACTGATTGGGCTGGACAGGGTTCTCCTCTCTAACCTCCCCCTGTACTCATGCTCCAATTTAGAGTTAGACTGGGGCAGGCAGACAGGATTACTCTGGGGAACACACTCAGCCACTGTCACAACTCCTACCGAAGGTGGCACCCCTTCCTGTTCGGGTGCCGCTCGGCGGTCGTCGTCACCGGCCTACTAGCTGCCACTGATCCTTTCTCCCCTTTCTGTTTATTGGTTTCACCTGTTTTTGTTTTAGGCTGATTAGTCTGGCTTTATTTACCGGTAGGCCCGCCTGCTCTTTGTGCGGGATTGTTTTTGTGTAACTTGTGTGCACGTCTGTGGGTTACGTGTTTCCCATTTTCATGGGGTTTGCTGGACAGTTTAAGTCCCCTTGTTTGGGGCATTTGTTTTGTTGTGCACCCTGTGTTTTTGTGGGGTTGGCTTATGTTCGCCGTTTGGTGCATTAAAGTGGCACTACCCTGAACTCTCTGCTTCCTGCGCCTGACTTCTCTTCTCACCCACTACACCAAGAACGTTACAGCCACTCTCAGACACAACAGGGAATAGGCCTCTAGTTACTAATACCCTGACTACACCACTCGCGTCGCATTGCAAAATACATTTAAAGATCTATTATTCAATTATTGCACCCACACTGCTTGCGCACGTTAACGAGCGTCTGCGTTGCCAAGGGCTAAAATAGAAGTCCTTTCTATTTCTGATGCAGATCGCGCTGCAAGTCCTGCCTCTCCCATCTCCTCATTGGTTTGTAGAAGCAGGTACCCACGTGCCATTTCCTCATTGGTTATACCCACGTCGGTGATTGAAAGACGCACTGCTGGTCGTCGTGGTAATACTATGAAAGTTTAGATGCCAATCACCATATAAGTGCAAAGATGAAAAAGCCTGGAAGGAGGAGAGATGACTAGAAACGGTTGACCGTTTAATGTGTGGATTAATTGTCAAAGTAGAGGACCTTGTGCATTTCAGGTAAAATAACAACTCAATGTTTATATCCCAGGACAAATTAGCTAGCAACAGCAAGCTAGCTAAATAGGACAAATTAGCTAGAAATTGCGAGCTAACTAGCTAAATTGCCATAAATGTTTAATGCTTTTCGACCTTAATTTTCGACAATTAATGTAATTGGTTCAGAGTTTGTGTTGATATTTTAACCTGCCGTAACCTGTCGTGATCAGGTTTGGTGTAGGGGGACAAAATACATTTATGCACGATGGCGCACGCGCTCAGCCGATTTGGGTTCCGTGTAACCTTATCAGGGCATGGGCGACAGTCTGATCTGATTGAATCTTGGCAGAGTGAGTTTGTATACACAAGCGTACAGACTACATAGGCTATGTGAATTTGTTTGTGTCCAAGAAATACGTGTGCTTGTTTGTTTCAAAATATGGTTTATACACGTGAACGTGTCTGTGTGTCTGTTTGGCTACCCGCTGTGACTCTGCTGTATCTGTGTTCCACTCACTGGTCCTGAGGGCAGCCTCCGCCTCGTCTGGCGAGGGGTTCCAGTCTGCAGGACAGGCCCTGCCTGGGTTATACTCCCTCAGCATGTGGTGCAGTTGGGCTGGGTTCAGAGGCATGAACTCAGTCCTCAGAGAGCTCCATGATGCCTGAAACACACACACATATGTACACTCACACGTTACAAGAATATCAATGTACAGGCACAAGGACCATGATACAAGGAATATGATTGCATATTTCACAAAAGAGTAAACATCATTTAAAGGCAAGAGCTGGCAGAGCTGTTTGATGTCATTGTTGTTAGTGAAACTAAAAATGACAGGGTAGCATTTCCTCAGTGGGGTTATTTCAACACAAAGCTATTTGTGTAAAAAATATTTCAAACCATAAATCTGTCCAAGTACTGTAATTTCATATTTGTGTCATTCCAATGACAGATTATGTGGTGATGAATTTATAAGGAAAATAAATCTAGGACTGTAAGTAATACTTGTCATGCCAACCTCTATCACTGTCTGTAGTAATAAAATCAACACACACACACATGCACACACACGCACACGCGCAAACACGCACGCACACACACACACACACACACACACACACACACACACACACACACACACACACACACACACACACACACACACACACACACACACACATACACTCACACACAGAATGGAGAAATGTTCAAATGCTTGATTGTGGAGGTCAATGTTCCTGAATGTCACATTTTCCATCCATATGACTAAACATTGATGAGTCATAAACGTCAAGCGTCAGATGTCATCAGAAGATGTGCTAATTACAGCGTCTAGATTTCTGTATGTGTTATATGACTATGAACAATCAGGTGTTTGTTATCCTCTCAGTTGACCTCTGTCTGGTTAGTGGGAATAAACACACAAGAGACTTCATCTTCAACTATTTCCTCATTCACTCAGACACACCTTGGAGAGCTGAGGTGTTTTAATGACTCAGTAACTAACCAGAAAGACATAGGTGAATCATTTCAAGATGACATCATTGGCATAGAGGTGTTATTGGTATGCTGACAGGCATTGTGTAGAATATATCAGACCATATTTACCCCAGCCTTGTAACCTGTCATTCCTCCAATGAGCACACCCTCTTTGTCGCATGACAGCACAGAGGCTGGCCAGAAGGAGGAGTTATGAATGTCATCCTATGAATGTCCAGGGGCTGCAGGAAGACTTCTTTTTTACATTATTTTAAGTCTATATTTACTATATCTACTATTTGACTTGGTGTATCCCAATCATAAGTGGCATAACATTATGGCATCAATGACACAATCATCCTAACTTTGTATCATCGGTAATTACTGGAGACTGAGAGAGCTCAGCCATGACAAAACCATGCCACATCACTGGTAATTTACTATGTCCCTCACTCTCTCGAGCCCAGAACTCCAGATGGAAAATGGAGAATATCACAAGGGTGTGTGCTCCATTTTACCAACCACAACATCTGACCTCGTGCCATGGGAGTGATCCATACACAACACCACCAGCCTCCTAGCAACAGTCCCCACGAATAGAGGAGAGAGGCAGCCTTTGACTGAGGGGAGACTGGTTCTACTACTGCAGAGCTGTTTTGGGGCTGTTACCATGGCTGCCTTCTGGTTAGATATTGAGAACAGGTGTTGTCTCAAATTGTATTAGCCCCTTATGGCTGTGGATTGAAGAGTGAAATGCTACACTGTCAGTCCGGTTGAGTCTCAGCAGGCTCCTTTCTCCATTCCTGGTGAATCAGATCAAGAAACTATCAACTCTGGATCTAAATTAAATATGAGGGAAGCTGCAGGAGAAAATACAACTTTCTGACTGAATTTGATGCTTTAGGGCTGTGCAAACTGTGGTTTTAAGATAAAACCCACAACTATCCACAACAACAGTGCTGTAATTGGGATGAGTAGGAGGTGATTATCTCATGTACTAACCCGGGAGAACATTACAAGACCATGACGTGTCCACAGCCTTCCTGCAGCCCCTGGACATTCATAGGATGAGACATACAGTAGTGTGGGCCTGTCACGGCAGAGGTCACTCTTTTCTATGAAGGTGACAGGGCTAAAGCCAGCCTTGTGTCACACACAGACTGGCAACAGGTTTTCCCAATCTCCCTTATCTTTACAGGTGTCATAAACATGACCAGAAACAGGATATGAGTGTGTGTTTAACATTTGTTTCTCCACTTATTTGTTTAATTTGTTTATTTAAACTTTATTTAACTAGGCAAGACAGTTAAGAACAAATTCTTATTTACATTGACGGCCTACCCCGGCCAAACCCGGATGACGCTGGGCCAATTGTGCGCCACCCTATGGGACTCCCAATCACGGCCGGATGTGATACAGCCTGGAATCGTGTTAACTAACCCAACCACCACCAGATATGTTAAGGCTCAACTTCCCCCAGTAAACATGATCCTCCTTTCAGTGGATTACAGAGAGAATGGCATGCTTAAGGAAGGATTAACTACTCAGTGGCACACAGTTTAAAGCCACAGGCATCAACAACATGGGATTTAAACATACATACAGTGAACCTGGCCATGACCCCACTGTCCGAGGATGTCTAAGGGGGAGTTGGGATATGCAAAAAACACATTTCCAATTCACACGTCTATAATATACACACTTGTACATGTGTGAAACATGATAAATATAAGCACCCACCTAATTATGAATTATTATTATGTCTATTTGTTTAAGTTCTAGGTGCAAGGACTGCCTATCTTGGCAAAATGTGTATTTTCTTCGTCAATAGATGAGAAGTCATTGCATAATAGGAGATGTAGAGTACAATTTGGTGGGAAAAATTCCATTGTTTCCATGCATTATTTTCCCTCTCCCACAGCTCTGTCAGGCTTTTTTAATGATGTCTTGTGGTGGTGCGTGTGAGTTCCACTCAGCTGACATCCGTCAGTGAAAAAAAGCTTTCAGCTCTAACATTTTCAATCTGTTCCATACCTTGTGAAACACCTGTGGTCTACAATGGATACATTCAGAATTGCTATAGTGGACAAAAATGTTGTCATTAACACCCCATTGCTTCATTGCTTTACCATTACCATCTAGGTGTTGACATCACACCGATAGTGTTAAGACCAGTCTAACTGTTCTCATAACATCAGAAGTGTGTATCGTACTAAGATAATAACATTGTGATAGTAGTTTGAATGGGCCATTGTGGGGTGAGAGATGTTGTTTGTTCACTGCCACACTAGTTGTGGGAGAAGGTGTGTGTACACAGACTGTTGCTTTTATACCTCTATAGCACCTTACTAAACATTCCCCTGCAGGTACCTGAAGCCTGCAGTATTTTTCCAGATCTGATAACTGGCCAGGGCAGGGGAATGTTTAGTAAGGTGCTGTAGAGGTATAAAACCAACAGTCTGTGTACACACACCTTCTCCCACAACTAGTGTGGCAGTGAACAAACAACACCTCTCACCCCACAATGGCCCATTCAAACTATACTCGCAATGTTATTATCTTATAACTACTTCAACAGTATCACCTCCATCAAAGACAACATGCATTTCTAAGAGTAAAACCTAGTTAGCAATGAAATGTAGGGAAACAGAGTTTCAGTGATGAGTCATGAATGTTTTCAATGTTTTGTCAGATTTTCCTAAATACTTCCCAAAGGTTTCCCACTCGAGGCATGTCAATAATATGTCAATAATCTCCTGTGGGCAGATTCTGCATGTAGACCCAATAATCTGCCGAGACTGAATGGGATCCCTGTGATAACGAACTGCAGTAGTTTCAGTCTTTGGGTTTTCGTCACTGGTTATATGGACTAGAGGTCAACCGATTATGACTTATCAACTCCGATACCGATACCGATTATTGGAGGACAAAAAAAGCCGATGCCGATTAATCGGACGGTTTTTAAAATGTATTTTTAATAATGACAATTACAACCATACTGAATGAACACTTATTTTAACTTATTATAATACATCAATAAAATCAATTTAGCCTCAAATAAATATTGAAACATGTTCAATTTGGTTTAAATAATGCAAAAACAAAGTGTTGGAGAAGAAAGTAAAAGTGCTATGAGAATATGTGCTATGTAAGAAAGCTAACGTTTAAGTTCCTTGCTCAGAACATGAGAACATATGAAAGCTGGTGGTTCCTTTTAACATGAGTCTTCAATATTCCCAGGTAAGAAGTTTTAGGTTGTAGTTATTATAAGAATTATAGGACTATTTCTCTCTATACCATTTGTATTTCATATACCTTTGACTATTGGATGTTCTTCTAGGCATTTTAGTATAGCCAGTGTAACAGTATAGCTTCCGTATCTCTCCTCGCTCCTACCTGGGCACGAACCAGGAACACAACGACAACAGCCACCCTCGAAGCAGCGTTACCCATGCAGATCAAGGGGAACAACTACTCCAAGTCTCAGAGCAACTGACGTTTGAAATACTATTAGCGCACACCCCGCAAACTAGCTAGCCATTTCACATCACATTACACCAGCCTAATCTTGGAAGTTGATAGGCTTGAAGTCATAGACAGCAGAGCTGATGGCAAAACGCACGAAAGTGCTGTTTGAATGAATGTTATGAGCCTGCTGCTGCCTACCATCGCTCTGTCAGACTGCTCTATCAAATCATAGACTTAATTAATAACATAATAACACACAGAATTGCGAGCCTTAGGGCATTAATATGATCGAATCCGGAAACTATCATCTCGAAAACAAGACGTTTATTCTTTCAGTGAAATACGGAAGCGTTCTGTATTTTATCTAACGGGTGGCATCCATCAGTCTAAATATTCCTGTTACATTGCACAACCTTCAATATTATGTCATAATTATGTAAAATTCTGGCAAATTAGTTCGCAACGAGCCAGGCGGCCCAAACTGTTGCATATACCCTGACTCTGCGTGCAATGAACGCAAGAGAAGTGACACAATTTCACCTGGTTAATATTGCCTGCTAACCTGGATTTCTTTTAGCTAAATATGCAGGTTAAAAAATATATACTTCTGTGTATTGATTTTAAGAAAGGCATTGGTGTTTATGGTTAGGTACACGTTGGAGCAACGACAGTCCTTTTTCGCGAATGCGCACTGCGTCGATTATATGCAACGTAGGACACGCTAGATAAACTAGTAATATCATCAACCATGTGATTATGATTGATTAAGTTTAATACTAGCTAGCAACTTACCTTGGCTTCTTACTGCATTCGCGTAACAGGCGGGCTCCTCGTGAGGCAGGTGGTTAGAGCGTTGGACTAGTTAACCTTAAGGTTGCAAGATTGAATCCCTGAGCTGACAAGGTAAAAATCTGTCGTTCTGCCCCTGACCAAGGCAGTTAACACACCGTTCCTAGCCGTCATTGAAAATAAGAATGTGTTCTTAACTGACTTGCCTAGTTAGATAAAGATTAAATAAAGGTGTAAAAGAAAAAGAAAAAAAAGAAAATCGGCAAAATCGATGTCCAAAATTACAGATTTTCGATTGTTACGAAAACTTGAAATCGGCCCTAATTAATCGGACATTCCGATTAATCGGTCGACCTCTAATATGGACTATCAGGATTGAACGAAGGCGGGGCTTAAACTGCTCGGCTACAAGTGATTCACATGTGGCCCACACAGATCGGAAGGGGGGGGGGGGGGCTTTGGATAAGAGTTTATTTTTGCGAGGGTGGAAACGTTGCAAACTGCCGGAACTCACAATTCCTAACACGTATAGACCCAGAAGTAAATCACGCAGTTGACCAAATTAATAATGATTTTACTTTTGGGTTAACAGAGATTAGTGTACCAATAATGAGCTGAGACACTTGGTGATGTACAGTCTAATACACTGTAAAATACCATTTTGATACACTATATGTTCAGACTGCTTTGGACATCTTGGCTGCAGTGTTATTTAGTGCTCTGACTCAGCAGACCAAACCGAAACAAGAAGTGAAAATAAAGGAAGTGCCCTCTGACCTGTAGTAGGTTCTCCTTGGGCGTTGCCAGCAGATTGACAGCAGCAGAGAGCTTCTGGAAGAACTCCACAGCCAGGTCTCCTAGGCCCATCCCCTGTATCCAGTCCATCAGCAGGTCCAGGTTGGCCCTGATCTGGACCCCTCTAGACCACTGGTAGAACCCACCTCCAGAGCCTGCAGAACAAAACACCATCCAGACATGCTCATGTAATGTCGATCATAGCTATTGAATGTAATGAAACTTCTATAAGATGCAGCATGCTAGCAGATACCCATAGACTTCCAGTTATTGCACTAACGCTGGTTAGCATTGGCTCACGAAACTACCTCTAACGTTCTCCATAGTGGACACAGAAACATAAAAATTATATCCACAAGTTCATCTTACCCTGGGGAAAGTCCAAATCCCAAAGTATCCCATTAACACATACAGTGTGTATTTTATGAGGATACTTGTGATAGGACTTTGAGGATTTTAAGATTTGATCCTACAAAACCCCATGGATGAGAAACAGAGCATGTTGAAGGTCTCACCTCTCTCCATGAGTGCGTTGAAGAGGGATGCGTTGGTGAAGAAGAAGAGGTAGGCGCAGAGCTGCGAGCTGATGTCAGAGTGCACCTGGAAGGCGTTGAGCAGAGACAGCGCCTCCTTCAGGACATCCAGGATGCCACTCACGCCCTCGGGCACACGCAGTTGCCCGCTCTCCGAGAACGGGTTCCCATCCAGCAGGCCTGGCAGTGCCGAGTACATACTCTGAGGACAGAGAGAGGCATGCTAGAGGTGTTAGTCACAGCTACATGACTTTACCTCACTGTACCATAGTCTAGCACAGCACCTCTCTGAGGAGAGAGAGGGAGATAAGAAACCTTACAGTCACAGCTACTGTACCATAGTCTAACACAGCACCTCTCTGAGGAGAGAGAGGGAGATAAGAAACCTTACAGTCACAGCTACTGTACCATAGTCTAACACAGCACCTCTCTGAGGAGAGAGAGGGAGATAAGAAACCTTACAGTCACAGCTACTGTACCATAGTCTAACACAGCACCTCTCTGAGGAGAGAGAGGGAGATAAGAAACCTTACAGTCACAGCTACTGTACCATAGTCTAACACAGCACCTCTCTGAGGAGAGAGAGGCTACTGTAGATAAGAAACCTTACAGTCACAGCTACTGTACCATAGTCTAACACAGCACCTCTCTGAGGAGAGAGAGGGAGATAAGAAACCTTACAGTCACAGCTACTGTACCATAGTCTAACACAGCACCTCTCTGAGGAGAGAGAGGGAGGGAGATAAGAAACCTTACAGTCACAGCTACTGTACCATAGTCTAACACAGCACCTCTCTGAGGAGAGAGAGGGAGATAAGAAACCTTACAGTCACAGCTACTGTACCATAGTCTAACACAGCACCTCTCTGAGGAGAGAGAGGGAGATAAGAAACCTTACAGTCACAGCTACTGTACCATAGTCTAACACAGCACCTCTCTGAGGAGAGAGAGGGAGATAAGAAACCTTACAGTCACAGCTACTGTACCATAGTCTAACACAGCACCTCTCTGAGGAGAGAGAGGGAGATAAGAAACCTTACAGTCACAGCTACTGTACCCAGTACCACTAATACAGAAAGTATACTGTATTATATATTGCTCTTTAAAAGGGACGTTTTGTCAGCGATTCTCACTTTATCAGCCATACTCTCTATAAAATAAACCTTCATCAACATGCGAACATTTGTTGACAGATTCAGTAAAACTGCAGAGGAATCCGTGACTTAGTCAACAGGGCTATGCCCACTGACCCTGAGCTCCCTGAGCCAATCAGAAAACAGTCAGAGCCCAAGGAGGAGCGGTTACAGAAAGCCAGACAGGGACAGACACACTTCCCCTCCAAAGGGGGATAGCCAGGGGCCTGATAGCCAGGGGCCTGATAGCCAGGGGCCTGATAGCCAGGGGCCTGAGACTGTCCAGTCTTGACACTCACCATTGTTAACAGTGTACCATACACAGTCCTGGGAATCCCATTGATAACACTGGTACTGGCCATTCCTGACAGAAACACAAATGTTTCCCAGTGACTCAACCCCGCTCTGCCCCCTCCAGCCTCCTGATAATTCCCATAATAAATAAATGCCAAGGATCATAAACTAGCTGATAATAGCCCATGCTGTTGACTACTAAGGAATGGCAGTACCAGTGAGTAATAGGCATGAGAATAAACTTCTCCTACAACTTCTCCTGGAGTGTTTTGTCTCATGGTTAGTTGTTCCACCAATTAGGTGTCTTTTGAGTAGTGTAACTTGTTGGAAAAAACAAAAATGTTATATTTCACCTACTTTAGCATTCTGTCATAAACAGTACATGTTCTAAAAAAACGTTTTTTCCAACTCATGAGGTTAAATAAAAAATGGACTATAGTAAGTGCCTATTAAGTGCCAAATAAGGTAACAGGGTTGACCGTAACAGGATTGACCGTAACAGGGTTGACGACTTCATCTTAAATCATCCATAAATCCCCTTGTGACAGGGGGAATCGAAGCTTGTTTCATGCAACAGGGAGAGCTAGAGCCTGTAACTATGGGGGGAAAAATGACCTTCCCCTCACCATGTAAAAATGTAAATGTTCCTGTCAACAGGGAAAGTTGACAGGCATGTGTAAGCTTTCTTTTATCAATGGTTTCTGCCATGAAACGGAAATCTAGGGACAGGAAGAGGTGGTCTCGGAGCATTCAAAACAACAACAGCACATACAATCCTGTTCCTGTTCCCACCCATGCCGGTGCTCCCTCCCATCCTGGAACAGTCATCGCCAGGCATTGGTTGTCTATTGCTGGTCTCTGGGTTACTGTGGCAGTGATGGTGCTCTGTTAATGTCATAGAGTTAGTTATAGGGCCCAAACATAGGAAACTCCAGTAAACCCTGCCTGGGAGTGTCTTCCTGGGGCTCACTGTTGAACAGGATAGACCTTTTGTTGCTCTCTATAAATATTTCAAAAGACTTTGGAAATACCCTCGAAGTGGATTTACAGAATATTAAAAAGATGATAAGTAGTCCTTTATTCCACTGGAAAAGATGACACTATCTGACACGCCTATCCTTACTGAGAGAGCCAGAGGGAGTGTGCATGTTTCCCCTGGTTTATTATGGCTTATTGTCTGGCATGCTACCAGCAAACGGAGAATGGTGTTCATAAGGTCTCTAGTCCTGCTTCCCGTAGTCCACAGGCAAAAGATGGCTTTCTATTTGGGCTGTGCAAGGTTTTCTGGAGCAAATAGTCAAGGATGTTATTATTTGTGTACATGTGCGGTGTGTGTGCTAATTGTGTGTGCAAGGCACGTGTCTATGTTTGTGTGCATGCTGCATGCATGTAATCTATTGGTGAGTGTATCAGTGGAGGCTGGTGAGGGGAGGATGGTTCATAATGATGGCTGGAACGGAGCAAATGGAATGTCATCTACAATGTATGATTATAGTATGTGTGACTATGCACTGACCTTGGTGAGGTAATAGACAGACTGCTGGAAGGTGAACATGATGACCTCCTCCAGGACCGTCATGGCCTCCTCACTGGCAGTCCTAGTGGACCACATCTCTGACTCTGGCTCTGAGCCCTCCTCCTCCTCTTCCTCCTGCCTCCAGGGCAGCAGCTGGGGAACGTCATGCTGGATGAAGTGCAGCAGCTCGATGGAGTTGGCCATCCACAGCACCAGCGGCCGCAGGCCTGGGATCAGCTCCTCTATGCTCAGCAGCTGCACATCCTCTGGCTCTTGCTGGACATCACTGTAGCTCCTGCAAGTGGAGACATATAGACAGGTCTGAGTTCAGTCCAACAAATACCCTGTACTGGGTGAATGGCACTAAAAGTGGCTTGCAAGTGACTCATATTTTACATCATGAATCTATCCCTTGGAATGAATGCTAATTTAAACCATTACATTTGATTTCCATGTGCAATTGAGTGAAATATGAAATGAAACATTCATTCTTAAAAATCCTTCCTCCTTTCTCAGCAGGCAGCCTAAGCACAGCTTTGGAATACAGTGCCCTACAATAATGTTCCATAATATTAAATCATCATGAGATATAATTTTGACTTCATACACTTCAATGGGCGGCATATAGAGAAGTATGAACATCAAGAGACCATGACTCCTTCTCAGCTTCTTATTCTGTAAAGAAGTCACTGGGACATGTGACAATGAGAGAATGCTATATCTGTGTACTACACATCCCTCCCAGAAATTCAAGTAGCATTGTTGTTGGAATGTAGTGGAAGGCAGTAGCATCATATTCTAAGACTCCTAGCTTTACATACAGTCTGTATATGACTCATAGCAAACACTAAAGTTGAAAGGGGTGTTAGTGTCAGAGGCAGCAGGTTGCCACTGTTCTGCACCCTGTTGTTATCTTTGCTGTTCATTGTTAGCATTTCTGGGGCAGGCTGAGTGATTGAGGTTGGAGAGGTGGCTACTCACCTTTCTGGTTGGATCACAGCAAGCTCATTTGTCTTCTCCTGCAAGGGGACAGAGATAAAGACGACATTCATTTCAAACCAGCAGCAAGCCTATCTAAGTGATATTCCATCCTGATGACACCTTACATTACATTTATTTCTTTACAGTACCCCTGAGACACACAGTATGTTGAATTCCTAACCATTCAAGGTTTATTTGTGGCGTGATGATATAAAAGGTCAATCGTTTGACTGGAGAGAGTGCATTGTTTTTGTGCATAGTGGAGGTGCATAGTTTTACTCACCCACATGGTGAGCTGGATCTGACTGGCTATGCGGAGCAGCAACCTTCGGAAGTGTGTCAGCTGGAACGTGGTGGCTGAGTGTTGGATGGACAGGCTCAGCAGGAAGGCAGGGGTCAGTTTGGCCTCGTCCCCATTGGGGTCCACCATGACCAGGACCTCCTGCAGGACCCTGTCCTCCTGCTCCAACTCATAGCTCAGAGATACCTCTCCACCCTCTGGGTCCTTCCACCGAGGAGGAGCCGGCTTCCTCTGGACCCTAGGCCATTTCATGGGGAGGGCGGAGCCACATGATTGACAGGAGGATGACACTCCCATTCCTCCGCCATGGTCGGGGCAGAGTTGTTTCATCCAGAGAGGGGTCTGTGGGGCCACTGGGGCGGCGGTAGGGTCTTTAAACATGAACAGGTAGTGTCGGCCCAGACCCACCAGGTCCCCAGGGGTCAGCTCCACCTCCTCCTTCAGGAGGAAACCATTCCGGGTGACGGGGGCTCCGTGGAGGGGCTTCAGCAGGGTCAGAGTCCGCTTGGTGTCCCCCGGGAAGGAGTTGGTAGAGTCCAGGCGCCTGACACAGCAGTGCTGGGGAAGAATGTCCGGGGCAAAGAGGAGGATGTCCACCTTGAGCCTTTCCTCATCCTCTCCGTTACAGTGCTCCCTGCAGCAGCCGAAGATGGTGGTGGTGCCGCTCATCAGGTAGATGACAAAGTCCTGCAGCGTAGAGGAGGGGCAATGGAAGGTCAACCAGCGGAATCCATGAGAATGACTGGCGCATTAATTAATGAACTGGTTTCAGTTTGCAATATGCTATGATCATTAGTAACTACTATGTATTAACTACACTGTAATTACACTGCTCCTGCCTAGTACCTAACTACAAAGTAAACACATGCACTTTGACACCACAATACAAAGTGCAAATAAAAGACCTAGGACTTTAATAGAGAAGTTGTGTAATCGTTTGGAGATTGATCAAGCAGGCGCATTAGAGGTGTGTGTTATGTGAGGACAGAACAGATCCAGGATAAGCATGTACTGGCAGTGTGGTGGAGGAACAGGAATGGAAGGGCTTAGGTGTGAAACCATAAGTCCATGTTAAATGAAATCAAAGTACACAGATTTGCAGATTTGTATTTTTTTTAAAGAGTTTATTAGTCACATGCGCAGGGTTGTAGATGTTATCGCAGGGTACAGTGAAATTCGTATGCTCTGAGCTCCAACAGTGCAGAATAGAAAAAGAGAAGTGAATTTCGACAATAATAATAATAATAATATTTTATACACATTTACAACTGTAGCAATGATAAATGTGGGGGCAGGGTAAGTGTCCATTTGGGGTGGGGGGGTAGACTGTCCATAGAAGGAGCAGCAAGGGGGAGTGAGAAGTGGATGAAACAATCACTTTTTTTTAAACAATACACACATAATCTCCCCCAAAAAAGAAAGAACGAGCAAAAAAAAAAAAAAAAAACACTGAGTACAAAACATTATGCTCTTTCCATGACATAGACTGACCAGGTGAATCCAGGTGAAAGATATTATCCCTTTTGACGTAAAAATCCACTTCAATCAGTGTAGATGAAGGGTAGGAGACAGGTTAAAGAAGGATTTTTAACAGCCTACCACTGTTGTGTCATCAGAAAACTTGATGATTGAGTTGGAGAAGTGTGTGGCCACGCAGTCATGGGTGAGCTGTACAGGAGTGGGCTGAGTACCCCTGTGGGGACCCTCTGTTGAGGATCAGTGTGGGGGAGGTCATGACCTTCTATGTCCCAAGTCTATTAAAGGCAATTTATGGTTGATCTGAAAATGTAGTCGGAGGCTCCATATGGAGGGTGTGTCGCAATTGCTGAGCCTCCGGAGGCATGCAGAGGCCAAATCAAGCTCCGTACCGCATCGCACCTCTCAAATTTTGTAACAATGCGGAGGGCTCCTTATAGCTCCACATTGACATGATTCGTTGACGGTAGGTGGGGGCGGTACGTCATGTATCGTCAACCACAAACTCACTTCCTTGACAACTTCCTTCACTATAACCCTGCTCTTCTTTCATACCCTGTATGAAAGCCCTGATACTGTATCATCCCAGCTAGCAAGGAAGCCAATCAGCTTGTGAGCAGTGTGTTTGAGCACATACACTTAACTAACTAAATGGTTAAATGGTTAAATGGTATTTATTTTCCTGCACATGATATCTGGCAGAATAGATCAAACTGTCTAGGAAGGGAGTTAATAGCTGTGAGTCAATGTGAATTGTGACTACACTGACCTGCACTTGAACAACAACACTTACAAGGAAATCAAATCCACTACAGCTCTCATGGTTCACAGGTGATTAAGTTCAGGAAAATCTGGTCTGGAAACACAAAGACACTTTCGAAAATAACTAGTCAAGCCTGAAAATAACTAGTCAAGCCTGAGAAAACAATTTCATTTATGTAGCTGGAACATTTGTATTCCATAGGACTGATATATGAGTGACTTATTGTTGTCGAGTGGCCAGACCAGGGGCGGGCTCAGTACTTCCCCCAGTATCTGGCACACCCCACCCAGTGTCCTGCACACTCAGCAGTCTCCACAATGAGGATCAAACAACAGAGAGCAGCAGCATTTCCTGTTTCTATGAATGAGCCTGGCTCTCTGGCTCTCTGGCTCTCTGGCTCTCTGGCCCTCTGGCTCTCTGGCTCTCTGGCTCTCTGGCCCTCTGGCTCTCTGGCCCTCTGGCTCTCTGGCTCTCTGGCTCTCTGGCTCTCTGGCCCTCTGGCCCTCTGGCTCTCTGGCTCTCTGGCCCTCTGGCTCTCTGGCTATCTGGCCCTCTGGCTCTCTGGCCCTCTGGCTCTCTGGCCCTCTGGCTCTCTGGTTTTCTGGCTCTCTGGCTCTCTGGCCCTCTGGCCCTCTGGCTCTCTGGCTCTCTGGCCCTCTGGCCCTCTTGCTCTCTGGCCCTCTGGCTCTCTGGCTCTCTGGCTCTCTGGCCCTCTGGCTCTCTGGTTCTCTGGCTCTCTGGCTCTCTGGCTCTCTGGCTCTCTGGCTCTCTGGCTCTCTGGCCCTCTGGCTCTCTGGCTCTCTGGCTCTCTGGCTCTCTGGCTCTCTGGCCCTCTGGCTCTCTGGCCCTCTGGCTCTCTGGCCCTCTGGCTCTCTGCTTAGGCCACAGCCTGCCACTCTCACTCTGGTTTTGCATTGAAATATCCAGAATGTTGGTGAAAAAATCTGTCACCCACAGAATCTATTTTTGAAAGGAATATATATATATATATTTGTTGAATGTGCAGCTTTTGTGCCTAAATGTGCATGTGTGTTCTGGCATGCACGAGCCTGTGTGCAAATGTGTAAGCTAGGCATGTGTACGTGACCATCCACTGAGTTTGTTTAGACATTACAGTGTTCCTTTTGCTCTCTTCTCTAATACTATGTACCTTTAATCAGGCCTATCGCCACCTCCACTGCAGAGCCAGCAGGGCTGAGCTGAACTGTGATTGTGAACACAGTGTTCCTTATCTATTCAACGAGCCCTGACGACAGACAACACATCCCAGTGTGGGAACTCTACTGCTGGGCCAGGGCCAGCTCCGTCTTCCCGCCTCTCCAGTACATGACCTAGGCTGGCCCACTCAGTGCCGGTCTACTCCGACTCTGCTTGAGCTCGTGGATCCAAAACTCTGAGCCCATTGTACAATCCAGCAGCAAGACTCAGTCTCTCGCTGTCCCTGTTATAGCATCCTCACTGCAGCTAAAGCCCTCTGCTCTCTGCTCCTCTCTCTCACTGTCTTGCTCTGTTTCTGGGGATTTTAACCCCAGGTCTTAACCTAAGAGGTTCAGTGGGAGCCTCTATAGTGTAGTGGAGTACACTTGTTTACGCCTCGGTGTCTCTGAAAAGCCTTTCGTCACAGTGTTTCTGCCACCCTGCCAAGAGACACTTGAGAACCTTGAAAGGTCTTCAATGGAGCAGCCACCCGGCTCAACCAATTACAGCTGCTGCTATCTGGCTGCCCAGGCCCTCTGTAAAGGATTTCAACATGAATGTGTCGCAGCCGGACACATTCTCCAACCGTACAAACCTATTCTGAGCCTAACTATTCAAGAAAAGACTGACTCTTATCTAACAAATTGACTTCAGCTGTGTAAACTGAAGCCAATCCTTTCATTAAAGTTACTCATCATTTAAGTGAATCAATAATCCGATAGACAAACAAATGCATCTGGGTTTAATGTATAACAGTGGCAACAGCTTCACTTCCCAGTTTTCCTACCTGTCTGTAGCTGTATCCCTGCAGTAGCAGGAAGTAGGGGAAGTCAAAGGGCGGGTGGATGGAGTACTGGGTGGTGTTGTCGTCACTGCTCTCCGTCTCCTCCTTCTCCATGCCCAGACGCAGGGCCTCCTTGTCGGCCTCGGCCTCCGGGTCCTCCCTGATGAGCTGGGCCTTCTGCTGGGCCCGCACGGCCTCCTTCTCCATGGCAGACAGGTCCATCTCACTGAGACTCCTCCACATCCCCAGGCCCTCCACATCCTCACCACTGCCGTCCATGAACAGAGAGGTGACCCGCGAACGGCCCTTCTGGAGCTTACGAGCCTGGGCGTTGATACCTGGGGCAGAGAGGAGCACAGGAGAGAGGGAGGATGAGACTAGATGCAGAGAAGTGATTACTAATCATGTATTCATAGTTTATTACAAAATCATTGATTGTGTCCTGATATAGTCAATGTAACATAAACTTCATCATCTATGCATAAACTGAAACTTCACCGTATACTAAACACTCAATAAACTATTAGTGGAGATCTTCCATCAAATCATTCCAGTCCATCACACACCACCATATCATAATGTTTACTGAGTTGGCTCTCAGTCAAACCAAACATAGAAGGGGAAGGAGAGGAAATCTGGAGGTGTAGTGAGAGGTGTTGTCCTCTATCTGATATCAACAGGCGTTCCTGGCTGTTGGGCTGATGTACCGCAAAATAAACACTATTCAGCTCATTTGGAGCCATTAAGCACCATGGAATGTCCAGAGAGCTCAGCTTCACACCAGCTAACAGCTCCTGCTCCCAGGCCTTATCAGCTGTGGAAGTGGGCGTTCTTCCACATTGTTCTGCCACACTGTGTCAGGGGGGCTGGTCAGGCCTGCAGAGGGGGCAACTTCCCCCAGCTTCCCCCAATCAGAGTGGAGCAAAGAGAGTGGAGGGTGATGTGGGGTTGTGGGGTTTGATAAAAACTGAAAATCACAACAAACGCACGCCAAAGTCAACAAGACCACACAGTGTCCAGTGTGCAGGAAGCAGGCTCTGATGGAAAGAATAACATGTGGAACGGTGGAGACATTCAGGTCCCAGCGGAAAAAGCTTATCCAGCCACAGCCAGTTCCCTGCCCTGGGGGCTTCAGAGGGACCTGTTGGGACCCTGTCGTCAATCCCAGATAAGAGAGAGGGGACACTCTGACCTTGTCTACCCCTCACTGCAGCTTTTGTTTTTCTCTGACCTCTCACTTGCCTGCCATCTCCCCTGCTCTGTCTCATGATAAGCTGGACAATGGATTCTATTACCCTACAGTTAGTGACAGAGATAGGAGATCCAATGCCACCCCAACAGAGACAGAATGATGACCTGGGCTTTAGGTTGTTGTTAGTGGGGTCACTGAGCTGCACCTGTGTGGTTGACGTACCTGCAGTGACGGTGTCGGTCTCTTTAGCAGTCTGTTCCTCTACGCTCACTCTCTTCTGGATCTCAAAGCGTCTGGAGAAGCCTTCTTTGGGTTTCCATAGCGACTGCAGCATGAGGGGCTTCTCGTGGTCACCCACGACCCGAAAGCACTCTGTCTTCCATTGGTGGTCTGCTCCGGTCTGGCCAATCACGTCGCACAGCACATATCGACTGGGATCCTCTTTCTCCAGACAGTATCTAAGCAACAATAAAAGAGGTTCAGTCAGAATACCATGATAAGATCTAATTCCTCCTGAAATAAAATGACTTTGAGATAATTTGGGTAAAATATCCATATCACCAGCTTTAAGTGATTTGCAATGGTTCCCACTATATTGGGATGAGCAGTATTGCAGTCCATGCCATTCAGCCTTGAGGAATGTTCTCTTTCTGCTTGCCTGTTAGCATTGAAGTTAATGCTAACAAATCACATTATGCCAGTGGGCATCCCTAACCCCTCACCTCTCCAGGGCCTCTTTGACAAGTTCCTTGGCACTGGAGCGAGTCGTGGCCAGCACACTCTTGTAGTTGGTTCCCTGGCAGATGTCGCTGCCAAAGATCCTTAGGATACCTGGGGCAGACATCTGACTGGACAGCTCAGCAGGGTCATCTGCAGCCTGCATGTCCCCCGCCATGCTCCTGCCATCTGGGACATGCCCCTGTCCACTGTCTCCCCGCAGGAGGGGGCTCCGGTTGAACACCGTCGACAGTCTGTTGTTGTGGCGGCGGATTTTGTTCTTGGCCGGCTGCCTCACGCCTGTACTCTCTGCTGAATGGGTGGTGCCATCCGAGGTGTTGGACCTGAGAGAGGGAGAAATGGATGGGTAGATGGAGAGACAGAGAGAGAGAGAGATAAATAAGAGACAGAGACATAAATCGTGACAGGGTGAAACAGAGAGAGCAAGGCAGATGTAAATGAAAGTGAGAGTTCAAGAGAGGACACAAAATTAATGGGTAATTAATAAGAGGACAGTATTTCGAGCACCTCTCGACAAATAAATTATATTTCTATTGAAGGCCATACCTCCATTTGAAAATACAAAATCCCAGGCAGCTGCATGTAACAAAACTGAAATCCTATTCTGCAAAGTAGACACACTGGATATAAATAATGACTTACTGCAGGGATCCATTGCTTGGATTCCTCCCTAGCTTTGCCAGGCTCTTCTTTGGCGAGCGGATCAATAGGCCCACTGGAAAGTTGAGGGCTTGTTTGGATACGTGACTACTCCGTTCCTCCGAAATCATCACGACTTAGTTCAGATGTAGGCTATATTATAGGTCAAAGTGCTCCCTAGAAAGCACGGTAAGGCACTATTCTCAAAATAAACTATTTGTGACAAATATACTCAGTCCATTGTGGTATTTGACACTGGAATCCACACTTTCTCGTGGTGATGAAGCCAACTAGGAATGTGTCAATTCAGGCAGTTTGTAAACTAACTCTGACAAGTTTTCGTAAAGAAGCACGACGTGGAGAAAATGTATTCTCGTCCAGTGGCATTAGACATCAGGCATCTTCCAAAATACACTCGCTTTCAAATTACAGTTATATTCCGAATTTCCAACTCAACAATATCAGGAAACACAAAATACGACTGTAATCCGTTCGATACAATTGTTGCTAAATTGTTTTCATGAACAGAAGTTAGTTGGTCAGAATCAGATACAATGTATCCACGTTCGGGACAGCTACACGAGCGCTAGTTTTAAAAAAATGTATCTTCTAAAAATAAATAAATACATCCAATGTGAATTACTTCTAATAAATGATCAATTTCAGATACTTAACTAGACTATGTGTTATTCGAAGCACCCTGCGATTCTTGACCTGTCTGCTCCATGCCATCTCTCCTTATCCCGTTAGGCGCATTCAACAGTTCAGTGCCCAACACATACTGGTTGTCTGGTAGAATGCAACCTGTTTGAAAAGTGGTGCTGGAGTTACTACCCTGACGTCATTGCTCATTTCGCTCATGGGAGAGTTGTGGGGAGGGATTTGAAAATGCGATGAACTGAGTAAAGGAGCACGGATAGAGCTAGCTATAGGACACATCTTTGTATCTGTGCCATTATAACGTCTGGGACAGCATGGGCAGCTCAATTGAGGCTATCTCCATTTTAAAGTAGCACATTGTCTTCTTCTTCTTCTTCCTTGGCTGATTCCTCCCAACTCATAGGAATTCCTACCCAGTTGACTACTTTAAAATGGTGGAAGCCCTCAATGGCAATGTCCATGTTAAAATGGGTTATATCCATGAGGAGTCATCTATCTTTCTGGATGGGCGCACACATATGGAAAGTATCAAACACATCAACATATGTAAACCACATGTTTTACCTGTTCCATATATTCCATTCCAGCCAGTACAATGAGCCTGTCCTCCTATAGCTCATCCCACCAGCCTCCTCTGCTGTACATGTACTGCATCAACTCAGATGATCTTCTTGGCATTCTTGCTCTATGCTTAGGGCCCCATCTAGTGGCTAAAATAATTTCATGACCAGAAAGTGTCTGACACTGGTGTCACACACACACAATCACACATGCACGTGCACGCGTGCACACACACACACACACACACACACACACAAACACTCACTACGCCGCTGGTTGGTCACAAACGGATGTGAGTGAGTGTGGAACCTGCAGCTGTAGATGAGGTTTGGCTGGTTTGCTGACATAGTTGGGCTGGGGATTCAGGCCAAACAGTGTTGAGTCTATTGCAAAATCCCAATGAAATCTTCCTCCTTTTAAGAACCACTCATGTAAAGTATTCAGTGATGGAAAGAGTACCCAAATGTCATTCTTGAGTAAAAGTAAAGATACAAAAAAAAATACACTTAAGTAGTACATTCAAGTATTTTTACATAAGTACTTCACACCACTGAAAGTATGTGAGTGTGATGATGGAAGGTTCTTAGAGAGGCAGCTTTAATAGGAATTTTGCAATAGACTCAACACTGTTTGGCCTGAATCACGGCCTTAATAGCTTTAAAATAGTAAAAGCAAGCTAAGCATTCATTTAAAGTATGCTGGTATTTGAAATGATTTTTTGTTCCCTTTTTTGTTCCCTTTTTGTTCCCGTTTCATAAAATGAGTTTGGCATTTCCGTAGAATGCTGTAGATTTTGTTCAAGTAAGAATATGTATTATCAGTACAAACAAACATTTTTTGAAGAAAATATTACATTTCCCATATAATGGATATATTGCCCATCATAGAAGCTTTGGACGAACCTGCAGGGACCATAGTTTAATTATGTTGTTACTGTAGAGTGATAAAAAATGCATTATAAACTGGGTGGTTCGAGCCCTGAATTCTGATTGGCTGACAACCGTGGTATTTCACGGGTATGGCAAAACATTTATTTTTACTGCTCTAATTACATTGGTAACCAGTTTCTAATAGCATTAAGGCACCTCTGGGATTTGTGGTATATGGCCAATATACCATAGCTAAGGGCTGTATCCAGGCACTCTGCATTGCGTCGTGCTTAAGAACAGCCCTTAGCCGTGGTATATTGGCCATATACAACACCCCCTCGGGCCTTATTGCTTAAATATAAACCAACAGCTCTGTAAATAAATGGGAGAGTATTCCCTTCTCCATAAATCTACTGTAGGCCTACATGTTTTGTTCAGCTGGATGTGTTGATCAAATCCATTAATTGGAAGGACATTGATATGCACTAAATCCTTGATTATGTTGTTTATTTTTATTAACTATTTGTTTTGTTGAGTATTGTTTCACATTTGATTATATTCTTAACATTAGCAAAAGTGAATAGAAATATGTCCGATTACAATAGGACTTTTATACCCTGCCTGCCTAGCAATAAATTATGCTGACACACCTCTTTCTCTCTATCACTTCATTATGTTGTGTTGACATTATACTAGGTGCTGTCGTAAGCACTGTAACATTGCAAATTGTAAATTGTAAACTGCAGTTACATGGAAGGCTGTCACTATAGATTTTCACACTTCCAGTGCAATACACCGTTGTCACTATAGAAAGAGGTTGTGTAGTTTATCATAAACTTACAGTACAAGCCAGATGTTTGAAAGAGAAAGATAATCTATACTACTTAGTCCAAAACTTCCCCCCTGTTGCTACTCTGGTTCTGAGGGTTGAATCGTGCTAAGATGAGGGCCTGCAGGTGCAGCTATAGACTAAACCCTGGGGGCTTACACATTACTTCCCCATGTCAACTGAATGTCATGTTTACTCTGCTGTCCATTCACATTCCTTCCTCTGCTGCTGTCACAGTTGAACAATATTATGTGGAATTTCATTGCCAACTATGCTGACTTAATCTGGTGATCTTTATTACAACTTTACTACAACTGGTGTGAAAGAATAAAAGAGGAGTTTGAATAGTCATTTCTACTCTGTGAAAAATAACTTGTCATTTACATCTAGAACATCAAGTGGACCAAGCTTTAGAGTCAACAAGAAATAATATTGAACTAGAAAAAAGAGAGCGAAACCACGCTGTAATCTCTATGGGTTTGACTTCCTGTCACAGACTGCAGCTTTAGTTAGCAACATGTGAAGGCTTGCACAAGAGACTGCTAAGTGGAGGACAGAAAGCATGTGTTTTATACCATTCCATTATTCCGTTCCAGCCATTATTAAGAGCCCATCCTCCCCAATTAAGGTACCACCTGCCACCTTCGGCAGAGCTACACTATCTATCCCTCAGCCTCTTTGCATGGAGTAAACTCCCTGCTTGCTCTCTATAATGATGGTCAGCAGCATCTGTTATGAATGCATAGCCCAAAAAAACACACCAAACATGCATTTTTCTAAAGAGAAATATGAGGACTGTAGATAACTTTATATAACCAAATTCCAAAGCCATCTGTTTCCATTAACTGTATAATGCAGGCTGAATTATATAACTTATATTGGTTTGAAAGCCTACATTGATATGTTTTGATATGTGTTGATATAGACAAGAATTAGCCTATACGATCTGTCATAGAAAGACAGTAGGTTACTGAAATAGAGCTCGATAACTTCAGTTTAGTTTGTTTGAGGAGTGTCAGTGTTTTATCGTGGGAAGCCCATTTCCAATGAGATCTTCATGCATGCCATCCGAAAGAATGTGAAACATTTGGACATGTTCAAGATGATGCCAAGGAGCATTAATTTGCCTATCCGAAAGACACATGGAAGATCACAGGAATAAAGTCTATACTGTGTGTGTGTTTGCGTGTGTAAATCATAATGTTTCACCTCATGCAATAAGCCTTTATTACATATTGTCACATTATTCATTTAAATGTATTTTTATTTTATTTAATCTTTATTTAACTAGGCAAATCAGTTAAGAACAAATTCTTATTTACAATGACGGCCTACCCCGGTCAAACCCGGACGACGCTGGGCCAATTGTGCCTCCCTATGGGACTTCCCAATCACGGCCGGATGTGATACAGCCTGGATTCGAACCAGGGACTGTAGGGACGCCTCTTGCACTGAGATGCAGTGCCTCAGAATGTTTGTGGTCAAGTACAAAAGTTCCTTTTGAAAAGGGGCGGTATTTAACCAAGTGCATAAGCCTTTATTATTTATTGTCACATTATGAAAATTATCTGTTCTATTCATCAGCACTTTTGAGGTAAAGTCCAAAAGTTCCTTTTGAAAAGAGGCGGTCACTAACCAAGTGCAAGTAACTGGTTCATCTCCGCGGTGGGACTTTCTTCTATTGTGCGTGTTGGAGAGGGAACTCGAAAGTCTCGGCTTTGTTATACTTCAATGAAAGGACGCGGAAGTAAACAGTCTTTAACGGATTTGTTTTATTTAACCTTTATGATTTTACGAATATGACGTTTTCCTTTTGATGCGAACTTGCGAAATTTTGACTGAAATTATGATCTAGTAGGCAAAGCCCTGCCTGGCTGCGTAAATTTCCCGGCCTCTTGTGACTGTCAACGCGTGGCTCTTTACATGAGATAAAGGTAAATATCGTTTTGCAATATACAGTTTACCCATTTGAAGAAAGCTAGATTATTCTTACATACGTGATGTAACCATAAATGTAAATGTAATATACCCACTGTTATATGGGTAGCCAAATCATATCACCAAAATGACCAAACCTCTTATAATGTCATACTGGCTTGAAGACACTGCTCTAATCTTATGAACAGCTGTTACAGTCATACCCACTCCACTTTTTCTGTAATGTAATTAATTATAATAATTAGTCAGCTTCCTCTCATCTGAATTGTGAATCATTGCTCTTTAATGGTTAGAGAACTGTCTCTCTCTCAAGAGTGGTATCCCTATAATTTGTTTGAAATTTTTTAGATTCTGAAATTGAAATAAGTGCCACATAGAGAACTTTAACTACCTGTTTGATACAATCAATAACTGTCCCCAGTAACCAACAGTTGTCCACAGACATTGGTGAAAAGGATATTCAATATAGTTCTGGAGCACACAAGTAGGCTATGAGACAACTTGTTACCTACCATATTATGCAATGCTATTATAAATATATAACAACAAGGATATTATGTTTGACCTAACAGTTGAAATATTTTCATTGTTGCTAAATTATTTGAAAACGAACTTTACATATAGTCCCCCTGCCCATGCCATGGTGATGTGAAAGGTATTTTGAAATAGCTTTTTGTTTGAACGTTTTTTCCTCAAATAGCTTCTCCTCTGGGATGTGGTAATTTATGAGTAGTAGAAGATAAGTTCAACAATAGTTGTATTTATGTGATGAGGAAGTATGTTCATAATGTGTTTTCTTTTGATATGAAACTCAGTTAAAATAGAAAGCCACTGAAGAGGACAGGTGCACTATTGAGCAAGCTTTATAAGTTCATGTTTTTTGGGGGTTGTTTTTTTGTTGCTAAAACAAGGTCCTCGATTCAATCATAGTAGGCTAGCCATGTCAGTCTAATTGACACAGTGTGAGCTACTATGGTGTGTCAAATAGATTACAAACAGTACAGTATCACTGGATCTTTCAATGCTTTACATGGTGGTAAATTGTTGTTTACTAAAATATATAGAACTTGTTGAATTTGGATTTCCCATAATTGAGACTGGATGGATATTTATAAATGTATATACAGTATTGTCTAGTGCTGTTCTTCTCAGTGCTGGGTAGTTGGATGTCATAGTTACTCTCAAAAACACATTCTGCACATTCCTCACTAATCTCTGATTGGTGAAGTGTAGAGAAATGTTTAGTGCCTTCACATAGTTAGGCTTTGCATAATGTAAATCCTTAATTATAGAACTTACCGTTTCTAACATTTCCAACAAAGAAAATTATGCACGCTACTCCGTAATAGATCTTACCACTTCTACAATGTCCGTTATTTAATAAAGATATCTGTTTAAGACATCATAATCCTATTTATTTGACTAATGGTGGAATGTTTGGCCCCACAAGACTATATAACAACCGACTGGGCTGTTGAAGAGGCACAAAAGTGCTAAGAAAAAAACAGTTGGGAGCAGAAAAAATCCAGCTAAAATGAATGTGGGCAGTGAGAGTTGAAACCACTGCAAATATCCCCTTCACCCAGGTCACCGTACCAGGGGAGCTCTAGGGACATTGGCACATTGCCCCTGGCCCACCTCACTGGTGACATGTTACTAGAGTAGATGCTCTGCACTGTCTCTTCCCAGGGGACTCAGCTACTGTTTTGTTACTATTTTACATGTTTGAGACTTCCATCCTCTAGAGCAGTGGTTCCCAAACTTTTTATAGTCCCGTACCCCTTCAAACATTCAACCTCCAGCTGCGTACCCCCTCTAGCACCAGGGTCAGCGCACTCTACAATGTCGTTTTTTGCCATCATCGTAAGCCTGCCACACACACAACACTATACGATACATTTATCTAATATAAGAATGAGTGTGAGTTTTTGTCACAACCCAGCTTGTGGGAAGTGACAAAGAGCTCTTATAGGACCAGAGCACAAATAATAATATAATTTATCTCTTTATTTAACCATCTTACATATAAAACCTTATTTGTTAATCGAAAATGGTCAATAACTCACCACAGGTTAATGAGAAGGGTGTTCTTGAAAGGATGCACATAACTCTGCAATGGTGCGTTGTATTGGAGAGAGTTCAGTCTTAAATCCTTTCCCACACACAGTCTGTACCTGTATTTAGTTTTCATGCTAGTGAGGGCTGAGAATCCACTCTCACATAGGTACGTGGTTGCAAAGTGCATCAGTGTCTTTTTGCCAAGGCAGGATACTCTGAGCACAGCCCAATCCAGAAATCTGGCAGTAGCTTCTGATTAAATAAAATTTTCACAGAGCCGCTTGTTGCAATTTCGATGAGGCACTCTTGTTCAGATATCGGTAAGTGGACTGGAGGCTGGGCATGAAAGGGATAATGAATCCAGTTGTTTGTGTCATCCAGTACCTGCGTAATTACGCATCCAACTCACTCAGGTGCTTCGCTATATCACATTTGACATTGTCCTTAAGCTTGAGTTCATTTGCACTCAAAAAATCATACAATGATGGAAAGACCTGTGTTGTCCTTGTTAATGCAGACAGAGAAGAGCTCCAACTTCTTAATCATAGCCTCAATTTTATCCTGCGCATTGAATATAGTTGCAGAGTGTTCCTGTAATCCTAGATTCAGATCATTCAGGTGAGAAAAAACATCACCCAGACGGGCCAGTCATGTGAGAAACTCATCATCATGCAAGCGGTCAGACAAGTGAAAATTATCGTCAGTAAAGAAAACTTTAAGCTCGTCTCTCAATTTAAAAAACGTGTCAATACTTTGCCCCTTGATTACCAGCACACTTCTGTATATTGTAAAGCGTTACATGGTTGCTGCCCATATCATTGCATAGTTCAGCAAATACACAAGAGTTCAGGGGCCTTGCTTTAACAAAGTTAACCATTTTGACTGTAGTGCCCAAAATGTCTTTCAAACTGTCAGGCATTCCCTTGGCAGCAAGAGCCTCTCAGTGGATGCTACAGTGTACCCAAGTGGCATCTGAAGCAACTGCTTGCATGTGCGTTACCACTCCACTATGTCTCCTTGTCATGGCTTTTGCACCATAAGTACAGATACCAATATGAGCAGCAGCTACGTTTGGCTACATATGGACCGTTAGTGGAATTCCAGCGAGAGAGTAACAGTTAATGTGATTGGATGTTAATTATTTGTCTAGGCTACCTGTATTTGACATTGTGTTGTTATTTCGCTGAACACTAGATGGTTTAATTTTATTTTTGGCAGTGAAACGAGGCTACTCAGGCGATAAAAAATCCTCACCCAAATGTATAGCCCCGTTGGAAAATATAAATGGACTGTTTGAAAATGTGAAGAAAAACAAATATTATTATTATTTAAAAAAATGTGAATCACATTTTTATTTGGCGTACCTCCGACGGCATTGTGCGTACAAATACCTGTTCTAGAGCACTCAACTCTTACCCTGTAAGGTCCGTAGCCTGCTGGTTTTCTGTTCTACCTGATAATTAATTGCACACACCTGGTGGCCCAGGTCTAAATCCGTCCTTAATTAGAGGAGAACAATAAACAAATGCAGTGGAACTGGCTTTGATGTCCAGAGTTGAGTTTGAGGGCTCTAGAGTGACAACAACAAGGTTCTGTCTGTCTGTCTGTGTGTGTGTGTGTGTGTGTGTTCACAGCTGTCTAATAGCAGAATTGTCCTGACAGCAGAATGATTAAGTGGTTTGTGGGATGTATTTGACCAGTGTTTTTTACAAAGATTTTATCAGTGGTTTATGCTCATTGGGGTAAGGGGTTTTGTGGTGGTCAGTGTAGTGTCTTATCTTACTATATCTCTCTCGTCAGTCTTACCTTATGTCGCAACGTTGTATTAGTTAATGTGACGACTGTTGTTCATCGAATGATTAAATGTTTCTAATTGCGTGATTAACTGAATCAAGCAATTATTAACTCATTAACCTGGGGCACCATGGGGAAACTAGTTTTTATTGAGTTTCTATTTTCCAAATTAACTCAAAGAATATCAGAATATTGATTTTACAACAGCCGCTAATCAACCAGTTACCGCTACAATCTTGTTCTGAACGTTGTACAGTCCGTGAATCTGCACGGACTCGGGTCTCACCAATGAGTTCGTACCACACCAATCTTAGTTTAATATTTATTTACAAAAATCTAAAATGATGATAAAAGATACACATAGACAAAACACATTATAGGCTATTGACTAGAACTTAGTATAACGGGCCAACACACTATGGCGCGTGTTACCCAAAATGGGGATTTCAAAGAGAGAGAGGAAAAATAAAGTTCACAAGAGAAATATACATTTGGGTGAATTTGTCAGATATGCTATTCTAACCCTAGCCTTGCCCCAAACTGCCGCTCTTATGGGTCAGAATATAATGATGTAATTACGTGGGGTAGACCTCTGAGGATTCTCTGCGTGGACCGTTCAGGGTTCCGTTCAGGCTGCTCGATGACGCACTTCTCCAGCGCACCTTTCTGGTCGTCCTCACGATGTCAGTGTCCTTTTGACTTAGGAGTCTGTTCCCTTAACCTTGCTCTGGAAGGGGTCTTCTGAGGACAGACAGCTCTGTAGTTCAGAGCTCACAGCATAGGAATGAAACCTTTTAGATACCACGATTCACTGGGATTGGATGCTAAGGGGGCTGCCTTGAATTCACCCGCTTAGACACAGCTACTCATCCATAGCTTGGGTAGAAAAATATTTCTTTGTTTTCAAACTTGTGTTGCGTTCTGGGTTCGTTTACTTTTTAGACCTTGGCTGCAGCTTGGGTCACGTAGTCTTCTGTATTCTTTACTCACAGGTTTTATACCCTTGGGTCAGAAGTGGGTGTAATCGCCTTTAGGGCAATTCTCTGGGCATACCCAGTTAAGAGCAAGGTCTAGGTTTTTTTCAAATCCAATTTTAGACAACTAACTTAACATTTCATCTTTACCAAAACATTCCCTTTGATTTGGACATTTTCCACACAACGTACAATGTATAAACATCAAACATATACTAGGAAAGCTCTTCACGTTACAAAGTTTTCGTAATAACGTCATCTATTAACCTTTAATAACAAAACAAAAATGACATACATTTTCATATTCCATCTATCGTCATGACCACCTTTGTGGCTGACGGAAACCATTGTTCCAAAGTCCCTTTATTTCATGTTTAATGTTCTGAGGCTGGTTCTCCATAGTAACAGGACAAAGGAATTTGTCTGTGGTCTGAGATTTACCAGGGGCGTGAAGGGTCATAAAACCCCTACATCTTCAGGACCCTAGATCTCTCCTCCTCTGTTGGCGTTGAGAGATAATCTGTAGGGTTGTGGTCTCCTGTAACCTGACCTGATCAGGACAGTCATGACACTTACTATATCTCTCTTGTCAGTGTAGTGTCTTACCTTCCTATATCTCTCTTGTCAGTGTAGTGTCTTACCTTACTATATCTCTCTCGTCAGTGCAGTTGACAGTATTTTGAGATTTGTTGGATGTATGCAGTTTATGTACATGCTTTTTCAGCAAGCTGCTGGGATATGTTTTATCTAAAATCAAAAGTAAGAGTTATATTGATAATGTTTATGAGGGCTAATCTGCAATGTCATCAGAAGGTTCACTTCATTAGTTAAACATTAGAGCCATTCGGTGAGGCAAGTGATTTAAAACTAAAGTGCCTGTTTGGCTGCATGCGTGTTTTACTGTGTTTACGGTACATGGTTTTATGGAGCGAAGGAGTTAGATAACACAGATTGACTGCACTTCTGTGTACACACATGGTTCAACTGAAGTGGGAATCATTTAGATTAAACAATTTGTTGAATTTATGTCAATGGAATGTGTGGTGATATCCCTTGACCTTCTCCTTGCCCATCCACACCTCCAAGAAAAAAGAATATTGTTATCATATGTGGGCTACTGAGTGGTACAGCAGTCTGAAGCACTGCATCTCAGTGCAAGAGGTGTCACTATAGTACCTGGTTCGAATCCAGGCTGTATCACATCTGGCAGTGATTGGGAGTCCCATAGGGCGGCGCACAATTGGCCCAGCGTCATCCGGATTTGGCCAGAGTAGGCCGTCATTGTAAATAGTAATTTGTTCTTAACTGACTTGCCTAGTTAAATAAAGGTTACATTTAAATAAAACAATTCTATTAAACTGATATGTGAGCTATTACTATCAATAAGTGAATATGTTGTGTTGACTTTAGAGAGAGAGACAGAGGAGAGTTTCCTCCTCTGGTTTAATGAATAGTTCCTGTCTGGTAAAGAAAAAGGGAGAGAAAGAGATGCATCTGGGTCTGACAGAAACACACAGAGTTAAAACAACTTTCTACATGTAATTGAATTTCATCTTCAGTTGTCCTCATGTTGTTTATGCGGCCTTCCATCCGGCTTAGTAGAGCTCTGTGAATGATTCTCATTATCATCTATCTACCCTCACTCATATCCGCTCTGAATAAGACAGAGAGGGGGAACAGAAGGGGTCTTTTACTGCAGAGTAGGAGTTTTAATCAGGGTACAGGATTGGAGCCGTGGTGAGCAATAGAAGCTGATACTACAGCGCTGGTATTGGCTCCCTCCGGTGTCTGATGGCTGAATAGGTAGAGAAGTAGGGCTGGGATAGATTTATGAAATTGTATGTAATCTTGTGTGTATCTATGGTTCTGGGGATGGATAATGTATGTGATTTTGGAGCATACACTGCAGACCCCCCTTCAACCACACACACGTGGGAGAGCAGCAAATTGAACATCAAAGATAATTACCATCATGAGATTTCAATCTCTAAAAATTACGCCGCTTTTTTTTTTACTTAATTGAAAGGGGAAATGGACAGCTCCTGATGTTGTTTGTCCTCCTCTGACTCGCTCTTCTGCCTGTTCCTCCATGCTCATGTCTGTTTATGTATCCCGTAGGTAAACATTAACACATGGTGAATGCTACGAACTACCGAAACAAGAATTGTTCTCTCCTCAGCTTCGTGACAGAAGGTAAGGGGAAGTGTCAACTTGTCAAGTGACAACTTTTCTCTGTTTTGCTTCCATTTTTAAATGATTTTCCAGTTTCCCCATTTCTTTATTTCTCATTTTCCATATCTAAACTTCATAGCTAGGAATGGGATATATTTATCTAAAGTTATACTTAGCCTTGTGTTCAGAAGGATACAACTGAACCAAAGGATTTTGAAACTAAATCTGTGTTCTTATTGCACAACTCCTCTCATGTTATCTCCTCCATTTCAATTTTTTTTTTTGCGTTTTATCCTACTGAATGTATTTCCCCATGCAATGGTTGTTACAGCCCCAGGTGCAATATTCACAGATTACAGAATGTACAGCATAGTCTAGTCTAGGCTGGTAACAATTGTATTTTGCAAACCACCACTTAGCAGAATTACCCCTCCAGAGTTAAGTTACTGGCAATATCGACCTAAAATACAAGTATACCGTAAGCTGTTTAAACAGTGCAGTTATTTGTAAGCCTATGTTCCTTAAAGGAGCATATAGGAGCTAAGGACTTAAATGTCTAATGCAGACATTTTCATCTCAATATCAAATCATTTCTGATTAACAATTAAGTACCTTACTGGGATTTTTTTCAATTAAAATGGTCAAGAAGTAGGCTAGGACTCTCTGGGAGTAGTCTGAGTGAGGAGGAGAAAACTGAAAACTGTAGCTGTTATTGGCAAAGAGGTAGAGAGAGGGCTGCCGTTCTGACAGAGATCATTGAGGCGCGGTTATAATTTTTCATGCTGCAGGTGGAAGCTGGCGATCAGACAGACAATTTTGGGGATGAGAATATTTTTTTGAAAATGCTACAGACAGCTGTATTGGTCTTTCATACAGGACTAGTAAAACATTGTTTTTTGCATTTTTAAATAATTATTGTTTTTAGGGGGTGCTGCAGCACTCTCAGCACCCATACTTCCTGTGGCTATGATCAGGTGTGTGTGTAGTCTCAATTAAAATAGTAAGCTATAGACTATGCATGGGCGGAGAAGCAGGGTGCAGTTATCTATCTAAAAGCTGCGGGTGCGGCCGGAATGAAGAAATCAGTCCTGCACAAAGTTTGGAACTCTCTTTCATATTGATCTATTAACTAATTTACTGCCAAAACTCCATCCCACCAAAACAGGAGGATATTTCAGGCGGTCTTCACAAACAGCCCGTACACTAAAATGGCATTATCATCATTTTCACAAATACACAGTATTATTCCAACCTCAGTGTCGAAATATATCTAAAACACAGGAAATACAATTTTTGACTGCAATGTATAGTTTGCTTACTTTGAAACTACCAACCCACATCTCTCCCTGACTCATCTCATTCCATAGACCGACTGCAGTCCTTTTGCATCCCTATTCCAACTCTTTGACCCTTCCACCGCTCGCCATGGAAGCCAGAGGAAAGTACGAGTTTAATGCTACGGCTGAGGATGAGCTGAGCTTCCGAAAGGGAGACATCCTGAAAGTGAGTATGACCTGAGAATGGGAGGAGACACATTACAATTCAGAATAGTGTGCCATAGTAAGGCTAAAGAATGGCAGTAGTACAACTGAGTGTGGGACTTGGCTTTAAAGACACATTCCACTAATCTAATTCCTAAATTCTACACACTAAGTTCTACTGTTGTATTCTGCTGTAATATTAAACCGAAACAGTGAGATCTGTTGTTTTTGTATATCTTTGTTCCCTAATCAGATTCTAGGTAGTCAAGATGAGTGGTTTAAGGCAGAGCTGCATGGACAGGAAGGCTTTGTGCCCCAAAACTACACTGAGAGACAAACCCCAAGGTGAAATAAAGTTACTAATTTCCATCCATAAAATGTATTTGAACACACATATACAACATGAGTTTGTATGCTTACAGTAAGTACAGTATAGCCACATCTGTATACTGTATCTCTCTCTGTCCAGCTGGTTCAAGGAGACGGCAAGCCGCAGCTCTGCTGAGGAGCTCCTGATGTCTAGGGAGGTGGGGGGATTCCTGATCCGTGGCAGTCAGAGCTCCCCTGGAGAATTCTCCATCTCTGTCAGGTGGGTGGGTGTAGTCTCAGGCCAGGATATTACAGGGAGCTAGCTCACTGATTACAAAACAGTACCTAGTGGGGGGGGGGGGGGGTAGAGTCTGCACTGCATGAACTCTGTAAAATGTGGTAACATGTTAACCTGCAAAAGTCATCTGTGAACATTTTCACAATCTCCCTCCATTTCTTATGAAATGTCTATGAGCCAGGGGAAGAATTCAGTTTCTGTAGGCTATACTTGATATTATTGGTACAGCTTTTCCTTGCAATATCTAACATAAGCCAGCAGGGGACAATGAAAGTACTGCACCAGAGAAACAGTTGACTTTGGATTTATGGAATAGGACAGGACACAACTAAATTGTTTGAATCATAACTCATCACATCCTATCATTGTTTATTTAAACTTTATTTAACCAGGATAAGCCCATTGAGACCCAGAGTCTCTTTTTCAAGGGAGACCTGGCCAAGAAGGCAGCAACATTCAATACATTACATAATTAAAACATACAACAATAAAACAACATGATCCAGCCTAAAAAAGTCTCCCATCAATATTTTAAATTCATTCAGTGGCACTAACATATCTAGATGAAACATGGATTGTAGATTATTCCATGCCTCTGGTTCACAAGAAGAGAAGGCAGTCTTGCCTAATACTGTGAATGTCCTGGGGACTTTAAGTAGCAACCACCTAGCAGACCGGGTATGGTAACTGCTGGTGGTGAAGGAGACCAGACTACAGAGGTAAAGAGGGAGTTTACCCAAAAGGGCTTTGTAGATGAATACATACGAATGTATCTTTCTGCGCATGTAAAGTGAGGTCCAACCTACCAATGGTGGGTGAGTGACTTGGCATTTTGTAAAAAAGCGCAAGGATGCATGATAAACAGAGTCCAGTCTCTGTAAGACCGAGGAGGCTGCATGCATATACAACAAGTCACCATAATCAATGACAGAGAGAAAAGTAGCTTGAACAAGCTTCTTTCTAGCCATAAGCGGGAAGCAAGCCTTATTTCAATTTAAGCTTTGTCACAAGATTATCCTCATGAACTTTAAAGGACAACTTGTCATCCAATCAAATACCTAGGTATTTGTAGGATGACACTTTTTCAGTGGATAAGCCACCAGATGTGACAATGCTAACGTTCTCTGGCAGAGTTTTAGCTCCGGTAAAGGTGATGAATTTAGTTTTTTGTACATTCAAGACCAGTTTGAGACCATAAAGGGAGGCCTGCAGTGACTGAAAAGCAGTCTGGAGCTCTTCAACAGCCTGAACCAGAGAAGGAGCACATGAATATATGACTGTATTACCTGCATATAGATGTAACTTTGCTGGTTGCATCCCATTTCCAAAATCGTTAATAAAAATTGAGAACAACACAGGAGCTAAAATGGAACCCTGAGGCACACCTCTATTCATCTCTAGAAAGCTAGACTTGTGATTGTCAGTATATACACATTGTGTTCTGTCAGAAAGATAGTTCCTAAACCAATTTACTGCCCATTCACTGAGACCAATGTTTCTGAGTCTAGCTAGCAACAATTCATGGTCAACTGAATCAAAGGCCTTTGCTAAATCAACAAACAGAGCAGCACAATATTGCTTTTTATCAAGTGCATTAATGATGTTATTTGCCACTGCCATAGCTGCAGTTGTGTTGCTGTACCCCAATCTAAAGCCAGACTGAACCCTGCTCAGTATGTTCTTTTCAATTAAGATGTTTTTTAACTGTGAGTTCACTAGGGATTCATAGACTTTGGCCAGGATAGTGAGTTTAGAGATAGAACCATAGTTTTAAGCATCTGAGAGATCTCCACCCTTTAGCAGCGGGAGGACATAAGCTGATTTCCAAATGCCGGGTATGGAATTGGTCAAGAGACTCAAGTTGAAAATGTGAGCCACAGGTTCAGTAATAATACCAGCTGCTATCTTTAAGAGGTAGGGGTCCAAGTTGTCTGGACCTGCATACTTTTAGTGTCTATTGCCTGTAGTGCTTTATAGACCTCAGTATAAGAAACAGGCTCAAAGATCAAATGGTTCACATGAGGGCCTATATCATAGTTGACTGTAACAGAGCTTACATTAGAGGCCTGGGCCCACCATTATCAAAAACTGAACCAGCAGATATGAAGTGCTTGTTAAAACCCCTACAACATCGGCTTTATCCTTCACTTCATTAGAATCCATCATTAAATGGTCAGGAAGGCCAGAGGATACATTACAACCTGACACTGATTTGATTCGTTTCCAGAAGGTGGTAAGGTTGTTTAGGTTCTCTGTGACTGCATCTAAATAGTAATCTGATTTGGACTTCCTGATCAATACTGTGTATTTGTTTCTTAGCGCTCTGAAGGAGGCCCAGTCAACAGGAGCATTTGTATGTCTAGCTTGAAACCAAGAGATATTTCTCTTTCTAATTAATTCTGCCAAGTTATCTGAAACCCAGGGATTGTCCATTTCAATGATTCTGAATTTCTTCACAGGGGCATGCTTATCACAAATCGACACAAATGACATATACAAATAGTCCCAGGCAGTGTCAACCAGGGTTGGGGTCAATTCCATTTCAATTCCAATTAATTCAGACACTAAACCAAATTCAAATTCCAAATCTTCCTCATTGAAAATCATTTAAATTGAAATGTCAGTGTACTTCCTGAATTGACTGGAATTGACCCTAAATCTGCATTGTACTTACTGTATGTGACTAAGAGGCCAGATGTTGTGTTGTGACATGCTTCACTGATATATAAAACCTTTCCCCTCAGACATGAGTTTGACGTGCAGCATTTCAAAGTGATGAAGGACAGCAAAGGCCACTACTTCCTGTGGTCAGAGAAATTCACTTCCCTCAACAAGCTGGTGGACTTCTACAAGAACACCTCCATCTCCAAGCAACGGGACATCTACCTTAGAGACGGTAGCCGGGATGACCAGAGCCCATCCGCACCCCAACCGGTATTTCAGCCGTATATTATCTCAGTTCAATCAACTCTTTAGTGAAGCCTTCCTTCCCTTTCTTGACTTCCCACTCTTCTGTATCTTCTGTACTCTCAAGCACACATACAGGAACTGAAATCAGTGAGCACCAGAATGGTCAATTAACCAATGGTATTGGTCTATTAACCAATGTACTGCATGGTGATGTCACCATGGAAAATCAAACCTCTACACAGAAGGTCCTGTGTAGATTGTACTTTCAACCAGCAACTATCAGGAAATAACACTGATCAAACGTTTTTGTTAGTTTCATCAGCTGTTGTACAATAGGATATAAAAACTACATTTTGACTGCACTGGGCCTTTATGAAAACTTTCCTGTCCACATCCTTCTGTTGTCAGTTGAAGAGGGGGAGTCTACCTGAGGAGAGGAGCTATGGGGCCCCTACTGCAGCCACGTCACACCGCAGGGCCTCAGACCTTCCTCACAGTCAGCAGGTAAACACCACTCACCCCAAAGTACAAACCTACACTACCTACAATGCAGTCTTTTGAATCATGTTGGTTGTTCAGAAGCTGCTATGTACCATGGTCATGTAAAACCATGTCATTGCTTTTATTTGATTTCATCGGGTTTGTAATGTTTTACTGTGATTCTGAGACATGCTGTAGGTTGGTTTAAAGGTTAGAGTCTGACTTGAGTTCAACCTCTCCCCTCTCTTCCCCCAGAGTAAGAGACCTGGGATGGAGGTGAGGGCTCACACCATAGGCACCCCTGGTAGAAACACCCCCCTAACCTCTCTCCCAGCCCCCCAAAGGACATCTGAAACCATGCCTCATCCACAGGTACAGTAAGCCTACTGTAGTCAGTAAATGGGGGCACATCCTTGATGTCCTCTGAAATTACTGGTTCTTATGGCCAGCTATTACCTAACACAGGTGTGTGTGTGTGTGTGTGTGTGTGTGTGTGTGTGTGTGTGTGTGTGTGTGTGTGTGTGTGTGTGTGTGTGTGTGTGTGTGTGTGTGTGTGTGTGTGTGTGTGTGTGTGTGTGTGTGTGTGTGTGTGTGTGTACCAGAGGGCAGTCATACAGGTGAAAGCAGTGTACGACTTCACAGCGGAGGAAGGGGACGAGCTTGGCTTCCGTGCAGGTGATGTCATTGACATTTTGGATCACTCTGATCCATCGTGGTGGAAAGGAAGATTGCGGGGTAAAAGTGGTCTGTTCCCTGCCAACTATACCACACCATTATGAGGAAAGCTTAGAGAGAGAAAAGTCGCTCTTTGGGCTCCAATCATATGGACTGTGATGATAAGATTCAGGCAACACACAGAAACTTCAGCAGCCCAAACTGTAGGACTAAAAAGAAATTGGTTCACATATGATTTCTGATAACATATGCTCACACATTTATTTTTATTTTAAAGCTGGTGCTCAGCATGAAACAAATGACATACCTAAATGACATTGATTTATAAGCAGAGGCGGACTTACCATTAGGCAGAAGATGCAATTGCCTCAGGCCTCACATCATCTCTGAGCTGGGCATAATAATAAAATACTAGCAATCTTCTTCTTTTCCCCAATAATGTCTCTGCATGAGACCTCACAACTGGTTTATAATAATGGACTATTCCACCTTGACAGAGTTCCTGTGCATTGTTTCACGCGATATGATTGCAAATTTGACTTTCATTGTAATTAAGCTGTATCAATGAGATGCTTTCACAGCGGGGCAGAGAAATGTGCAATTAACGCAACCAGTGAAAATAAAAGGAAAGAAAGAAGATTTAACAGAAAAATTTTGTAAGTTAATGCATTTCTTTAGTCAAAAGACAAGTGCTGCTTGTAATACTGGCATTGTCATCGAGGCAGAAGACATGTATGTGTAGACAATGTATCTGATGCAATCTGGCCAAACAGAGCATGGCATGTCATACGCTTTTTGGCCAGACAGAATCAGATACATTGGAACCATATAGAAAGACAGGGGCGTTGTTTGGCTCACTAGGATAATCGGATCATCTCCAATGAGATAGTTTGTCACTTGCAAATTGAAGGAAATTGTTTGGATGCTACTTTAAGAAGTGATTGTTTGACAATCAGATGGAAACATCATGACTTCTTGTGTTCATTTTAATCACAGCCCCCGCCCCCAAAGGAGGCCTTTGCCTTTTGGTAGGCCGTTATTGTAAATAAGAATTTGTTAACTGACTTGCCTAGTTAAATAAAGGTTACAGGTTAAACAAAAATGGCACATTAAAAGGTCATTTCTTTTGACAGTTAAATGATGTCTTTACTATAAAACCCATAACAAAATGTTGTCCACCCAAATCACTAAGTCCGCCCCTGTTTGTAAGGGAACTTCCACAACCCAACTACAGTGTCATATCCATTGGAGGTTGAAAACTGGGAGCTATGCTGCCACACATTTACTGTATGGTACTACACTTTTTGTACTGCTACCTTTTTGTATTGTTTGTAGTGCTTGCTTTTAATTGTAAGGTCGCCATAGCAAATGATGTCTTGTTAGTGAACTACCAAATTTACAATGTCAGTTTGGGTATGCTTGTGTCTGTCTAAATTAAAACAATGATGTATATAAACCCTGGCTTGCTGATGCTATGTATTGGCCAATGAGATGCTTTGAAACCACCGGTCGGCCATATTGTCACTCCTCAGAAGCAGTCTTCCATAGGAATTCTTCAGTATTTAATTGAAATGTTTTTAGGACAAAATTACATGTATTTAAGTATTTTTTTGTTGTAGTTGGGACAGTATTTTCAAAAAATTACTCTATTGAGCTGACACTGAGAACTACAGTATATTCCTGACCTGCAGTGTTGGGTAATAGTGAACTACATGTAATTCAACTAGTAATTTAACTACATTTTGCAGTAGCTCAGTGGTAGTTGAACTAAATTCAATCTAGGTAGTGTTTTCAGTAGTTATATGAAAAAAATTAAAATGTAACGCTGTAGTAACTACTGGAAATACACACTACTTTTTATTTCAAATAAAGTAAAATATGAGTGAAGTAGGCAATCGTTTCCATTATTTTTCAGCATCAGATTTGGCTAATCCAATTACTACAGCGTTACTACTAGCGAATTAACTACTGAAAACACTACCTAGATTTGAATTTAGTCTTGCAATTTGTAGTCTATGACATTTCAGATTTACATATGATAATTTTTCACAAACAAGTGTGGATGTAGTAAACTACGTTTCAAAGTAACTTTAGTTAAGTAAACTATATTTTCCTTAAGGGAAGCATTAGTGTAGCTTAACTTCTTCCAGAGTGAAGTAATTGGTGGCTTGGTAAACTAGCCTACAGTACCAGTCAAAAGTTTGTACTATTTTCTACATTGTAGAATACTAGTGAAGACATCAAAACTATGAAATAACACATATTGAATCGTGTAGTATGCAATAAAAAAGTATTTTAGATTCTTCAAAGTAGCCACCCTTTGCCTAGATGACAGCTTTGCACACTCTTGGCATTCTCTCAACCAGCTTCACCTGTAATGCCTTTCCAACAGTCTTGAAGCAGTTCCCACATATGCTGAGTGTAAGGGGTGCGAACTGGCGGCAGAGAAGTCAGACGCAGGAGAGAAATAACTGTGTTTTCAACGGTGCAGTTTATTAACAAAACCCACCGGAAAACAGAATAATAAAATAAATGGGTACATAACCCAATGCACACCAGGACAGACGTGCACAATAAACAATCACCGACAAGGACATGAGGGGGAACAGAGGGTAAAATACACAACATGTAATGATGGGATTGGAACCAGGTGTGATGGAAGACAGGACAAAACCAAAGGAAAATGAAAAGAGGATCAGCGTTGGCTAGAAGGTCGGTGACTTCGAACGCCGAACACCGCACGAACAAGGAGAGGGACCAACTTCGGCGGAAGTCGTGACACTGAGCACTTGTTGGCTGCTTTTCCTTCACTCTGAAACGTTAAATGTTCTTGACATTTTCCGGATTGACTGACCTGTCAAAGTAATGATGAACTGTAATTTCTCTTTGCTTATTTGAGCTGTTCATGCCATAATATGGACTTGGTCTTTTACAAAATAAGGCTATATTCTGTATACCACTCCTACCTTGTCACAACACAACTGACTGGCTCAAACACATTGAGAAGGAAAGAAATTCCACAAATTAACTTTTTACAAGGCACACCTGTTAAGTGAAATGCATTCCAGGTGACTACCTCATGAAGCTGGTTGAGAGAATGCCAAGTGTGCGAACCTGTCATCAAGGCAAAGGGAACCAGGTGTGAAGAATCTCAAATCTATTTTTATTATTTTAACACTTTTTTGGTTACTACATGATTCCCTTTGTGTTATTTCATAGTTTTGATGTCTTCACTATTATTCTACAATGTAGAAAATAGTGAAATAATTAAAAACCCTGCAATGAGTAGGTGTGTCCAAACTTTTGACTGGTACTGTATATTTTCAGAGTAGCTTCCCCAACACTGCTGACCTGTGACCAAATGTTTTTTTTTTTAATGTATGTCACAGAACCAGAGCATCCAAGAAAAGTATCCGAAGCACAGGGTCTGATAAATACATTTGGAATTGAACTGTTTTGGTTTTTGCTTTGAGTCATTTCATTTTAGTTGGCTAGACATTACAACATCATGTAGGCTAATTTATCTGTATTGAGTTCTATGTTAAACCTACAAGCCTATACACTACAGTATGAATGTGCTTTACGTGTCACCACTCAATTCTTGGTTGGCCTTTATGGAAATTCAAAATAATCACATTCTCCATGCAATAATTACCTCAACCACACACAAAGATGGCGCCGTACTGTATGGCTGCCGTCTTTGCTATTTTGTGATTATTGTTCCTTGTTTTATAGTAAACCTACTACTTATATCGATTACTGCATTGTTGGGAAAGAGTTTGCAAGAAAGCCATTTCACTGTTCTTGTGCACGTGAAAATAAAACTTGACATTTGAACCAGATTATAACAGTTTAGAACTCCTCCCCCTACTTATTGAACGTCACCTGTGTACGCACCCAACACCTACAGGTAAAGGTGTATGCAAAGGAGAACTGCGGGGGAAGGAAGAATTAACGGTTGGCAAAATTCCGGATACCGCTGCTATGGCCGAGTCTCAGCTTCTGTGCATGGACGAAGATCATGTCAACGAAAAGATACCCGAATCCAAAGCAGAGTTCTACTACTGCGAGGAGCAGCGAGCCGCGCTCGAGCAACTATTGAAGAACGGTGATGGCGCGTTCAAGATGCGACTGAAAGAGGACAACGTCAGAGACTTTCTATCCGCCCGCGAGATTAAATGGATTCGAAAAACTTTTGATGAATATGATTCCGATAGCGAGTCCGAGAAGGGCGAATACGAAAAGGCTCAGGAGTCCAATGCAGACTCGGGGGTCCACTCCACATACTGGCCTCAGATGTCGGACACGGATGTCCCGCCGCTTGACATCGGCTGGCCAGGCAGCACTAGTTTCTATAAAGGTGTCACTCGAGTATCCGTTCATACGCACCCACCCAAAAACAAGGGGCCCCATATAAAAGAGGTTGTCAGGAGACTCATTCAAGAATCGAACAAGGTAATTACAGTTCTAATATAAATTGATAACGGCATATTACACGTGAATAACGTAGTTTACATACTTTTTTCTCAGCCCTAAATTATTGAGTGATGCCCTCACATTGTTCCCCCTCATTCTTTGTAGCTCAGAACAGTTTACAAATGACTTTGAATCCTGAGTGAGCATGACCCTGAATCATGCATTTGTGTTCTTCATCTTGACAAGTTATAAAATGAGTTCTGTTAATTTAATGTAAACTTCTCAACACTACATAGGATAGTTAGTGTCAGTTCTAGTGGTCTATTTATCAGGTCTGAATTTGTCAGTGTAGTTACTACAGTCGTTACACAGGCCTTTTGACAGCAAACTCCTTTTTTGACATGAGGTTTTATTACCTACTTGGCTAACGTTACTTCTCAGGTAGCCTAGTGCTTAGAGCATTGGACCAGTAACCGAAAGGTTGCTAGATCAAATCCTGATCTCACAAGGTAAAAATCTGTCGTTCTGCCCCTGAACAAGGCAGTTAACCCACTGTTCCTAGGCCGTCATTACAAATAAGATGTTTTTCTTAACTGACTTGCCTAGTTAAATAAAGGTAAAAAAATAAAAAAAGAGAAAGGGGAACGTGTCTAATTGTTCTTCATTGACCTACAGTGCCCTCAGAAAGTATTCATACCCCTTGACTTTGGCAGTCATGTGAATTCAACAAGAGATGTGTGTCCTTAAGGCTTAGAACAGCCAGGTCCTGGCTCAACTGAGGAGTCATACTTGAGGAGTCGTACTGTAAAATGAACCAAGGCGATTAGCAACAATGTAAAACATCTACTTCTATTTTGATTTTATTATGAAATGAAACGATTACATAATTGATGATTGACTATTGATTTATGTTATGTTGTTATTATCATAGATATAGAACACTGATATGGTAATCTCAATCATCTTCATTTTCTCCCCTTCATCACGTCATTACGTTCTACAATGAATTATCAACAGTTAACAGGAGTTTTGAAATGAATGTTCACAGTAGATCTCTAACTGGATGGAACACATGCAGTAGATAGGCATGTTGTAACAAGCAACGCCCCATGTGGAGGAGCTGGAAAGGCCAAACATTTCACAGTTCTAATTGTCAGACAGTTTCACATCAGAACCTGTAACAAGTCATTCAAAAGCGTTTCCCCAGCCTCACATCAGTGTTTAAAAACACATCCACACGACGCTTTCTCCTCCCACATCCACTGTAATTCAACTCACTCCATCAAGAGTCCCTCCCCCTCTAAATGGCTGCGTAACCTGTCAGTCATGCTGCCTGGGACTAAATGTCAGGAGGAAGAACACGCATAACTCTGGGGTTAAGCTTGGCACAGGAGGACACGGCTATAGGGCAAGGAGATAAGCATGCAAACTTGAGCTTAAACACTGTGGGTGTAAGTAGCCCAAATCCAGATAAGAGACTGGAGTGTTTGACCAGGTTACAGTTAACTTCTCTGGAACAATGGAATAATGCATACTCACTTTACATTCACATTTTATCTCCAATTCATGCAATCTCAATGTTAATATTTTTTATCCTCGTACATGCAAAGTTGATTCTTGTCCATATCCGGTTTCTGGCTCTTCATTGGTCCACTGTTGACACAGTCCCAAAATGTTTTGCTTGTCAGCAGTCAAGTTTTCAAGACATTGAACTTTCAAGAAGCAAAGCGTTATTTTCCACATCATCATGATGATGCAACATATTGTGGGACTGTTTCAACAGTGGACTAATGAAAAAATACCAACAGATGGTATTTCACTGAGAACAATGCAAATGAGGGGTCATCGTTCACTCCTTGAGACAGGTTAATGATCTACTGACAGGGAAGACAAACCCGTGACCAGCTGTTCTGTGTGCATATGACTAGCTATGTCAATGAACTAAACAAACTGAAATAGTTGACAGGCCGTCATTTTAAATACAAATTTGTTCTTAATTGACCTGCCTGTTAAAATAAAGATACAAAACATAGAAAATAAAGGACAAGCCAGGAAGTGACTCTAGCCTTCACTGTCCAATAGTTTGTCATCACCACTCCTTTACCATTGTCAGCATAAGGCAGAGAGCATTACACTGTACAGTGTACACATTACACATTACAGTGTGGTACAGGACTAGGTCATAGTAATGCACCAGTGCTCACATTTCTTCACATGCAAAGTCTGTGCTCCTGAAAGACAACCAGTTCTGTTTTTACCTAAACGAATGCCATTCAAGGATTATAGGATTTACATTTCAATAACTGTGTGTGTGTGTGTGGTTGTGTGTCTGTGTGTGTGTCTGTGTGTGTGTGTGTGTGTGGTCGTATGTCTGTGTGTTAGAGGTCGACCGATTAAATGGAATGGCCGATTAATTAGGTTTCAAGTTTCAAGTTTTCATAACAACGTAATCGATATTTTTGGACACCGATTTGGCCGATTAATTTTGTACATTTATTTTACACCTTTATTTAATCTTTATTTAACTAGCAAGTCAGTTAAGAACACATTCTTATTTTCAATGACGACCTAGGAACGGTGGGTTAACTGCCTTGTTCAGTGGCAGAACGACAGGTTTTTACCTTGTCAGCTCAGGGGATTCAATCTTGCAACCTTACAGTTAACGAGTCCAACGCTCTAACCACCTGATTACATTGCACTGCACGAGGAGACTGCCTGTTATTCGAATGCAGTAAACCAAGATAAGTTGCTAGCTAGCATTAAACTTATCTTATAAAAAAACAATCAATCATAATCACTAGTTAACTACACATGGTGGATGATATTACTAGTTTATCTAGCGTGTCCTGCATTGCATATAATCGATGCGGTGCGTATCGTTGCTCCAATGTGTACCTAACCATAAACATCAATGCCTTTCTTAAAATCAATACACAGAAGTATTTATTTTTAAACCTGCATATTTAGCTAAAAGAAATCCAGGTTAGCAGGCAATATTAACCAGGTGAAATTGTGTCACTTCTCTTGCGTTCATTGCACACAGAGTCAGTGAATATGCAACAGTTTGGGCTGCCTAATTTGCCAGAATTGTACGTAATTATGACATAACATTGAAGGTTGTGCAATGTAACAGGAATATTTAGACTTATGGATGCCACATGTTAGATAAAATACGGAACGGTTCCGTATTTCACTGAAAGAATAAACGTCTTGTTTTCGAGATGATAGTTTCCGGATTCGACCATATTAATGGCCTACGGCTTGTATTTCTGTGTGTTATCATGTTAACTAAGTCTATGATTTGATAGAGCAGTCTGACTGAGCGATGGTAGGCAGCAGCAGGCTCGTAAGCATTCATTCAAACAGCACTTTTGTGCATTTGCCAGCAGCTGTTTATGACTTCAAGCCTATCAACTCCCGAGATTAGGCTGGTGTAACCGATGTGAAATGGCTAGCTAGTTAGCGGGGTGCGTTTCAAACGTCAGTTGCTCTGAGACTTGGAGTAGTTGTTCCCCTTGATCTGCATGGGTAACGCTGCTTCGAGGGTGGCTGTTGTCGTTGTGTTCCTGGTTCGAGCCCAGGTAGGAGCGAGGAGAGATACGGAAGCTATACTGTTACACTGGAAATACTAAAGTGGCTATAATAACAGCCAATAATCAAAGGTTAATGAAATACAAATGGTATAGAGAGAAATAGTCCTATAATTCCTATAATAACTACAACCTAAAACTTCTTACCTGGGAATATTGAAGACTCATGTTAAAAGGAACCACCAGCTTTCATATGTTCTCATGTTCTGAGCAAGGAACTTAAACGTTAGCTTTCTTAAATTGCACTTTTACTTTCTTCTCCAACACTTTGTTTTTGCATTATTTAAACCAAATTGAACATGTTTCATTATTTATTTGAGGCTAAATTGATTTTTATTGATGTATTATATTAAGTTAAAATAAGTGTTCATTCAGTATTGTTGTAATTGTCATTATTACAAATACATTTTTAAAAAATTGTCCGATTCATCGGTATCGGCTTGAAAATCATAATCGGTCGACATCTATTGTGTGTGTGTGGTTGTGGGTCTGTGTGTGTCTGTGTGTGTCTGTGTGTGTGTGTGTACCAGTATATGATCGTGTGTGCGCACGTGTGTGTGAGGTGTCGGGTTATTTATTGAATTTACACTTTTGCCTTTCCTCTGTCCTCTCTGATCTTTGTAAATATCAACTAGTCTGGCATTATTAAGCAGATTTATCAGTCACCTTCTCAAGCCTCTCAAATATTTTGACATACTTCTGTTTGGATTGAAGTGGAAAAGTTGTCATAAGAAAATAAATCTTGACATTTTGGCTCAACTCGTTTTTCCAGTTAATTAGGGAGATTCTAATCTTACTCGAGCAATTGAACCACAAGTCTCCTGCTTTGAGTCCTTCAAATCCATCCCCTGTATATGGCTTTGTTATTGTTATGTAATTTTCTTGTGTTACTTTTAGATTACAATCATTTTTTTTCTCACTTTAGTTTATTTAGTAAATATTTTCTTATCTCTCTTTCTTGAACTGAATTGTTGGTTAAGGGTTTGCAAGAAAGCATGTCATGGTAAGGTCTACCTGTTGTATTCAGCGCATGTGACAAATACAATTTGATTTGATACAGAGATATCATCCCCCTCTGTTCTTCCTCTATAACGGTCCTATGTGTGATCCTCAGGTAGTAGCCGTGGTCATGGACCACCTTACAGACCTGCAGATCCTTCAGGACCTATTGGACGCAACACAGAGACGAGGGGTGGCTGTGTACATCATACTGGAGGCTCGTGGTATGCCCCACTTCCTGGATATGTGCACTCGTTTACAGGTCACTGCTCTGCATCTACGGGTAAGACAGGGATGCTTTGGCAGGCAGTAGGCAACAAACAAACAGGAACAAGTGATAGTTAGCTATGGTATTACCATGTCATTACCATGTAAATAGCAGAGTGTCATGTGAACGGAAAGTGCAGCCACAACTTCTTGGCAGTAAAAAACAGAATATTCATCTTGCCTATTATTTTATTATCATCCATATTGGCACACTGTCTATACTGGTGTAGGATCTTAATTTGAGCCAATTTGCTACAGCAGGAAAATATTCCTGCAGCAACAGGAGATGGGAATTATTATGTGGATTATAATTCATGGGCATTTTGTAGGGGTTGATACATTTTTCATAAGGGAAAATCAAGTCTGACATTTCAAAGTGGAAATTACAAACTTCAGAAGCCTCTTTAAACCTCAAATACACCACAAGTTAAAAATGTCCTGCAATGCAGGAAAGTTCTCCTGCAACATGGTGATCAAATTAAGATCCTACATCTGTAGATGTTGATCTATGTAGACGAAAGCTTGTGCAGTAGATCTAGCCTATTTTATATGAAATGCCGGATAACCTAGTGTGTGTGTGTGTGTGGTGTCAGTTGATAAGTCTCTGAAAGGCCCTTCCAGTGTTGAGACTCTGTCATTGTTGTTTCATAGAAACTGCTCTTCATTGTGCCGAAAACAATCCAGTCCTGTGGAACTTGACCCTTGACCAAACAAGTGTTAATAGCATAGGGTAGCATCCTTCTGACGTGTCTGTTTCTGTGTTTATGTCTCGGACAGTCTTTTTCACTCTCTCCAACTCACTCCCATTCCTTGCTCAGTAAATAGACCTGCCTCGACTGTATACTCAAGGGGTTTAACTCAACCCTTGCATCGCCAGTTTCGGATTTGCTTACCTTGAAAGTTTACTTTGGTCGTGGGTGGTAACAGCACAATTTCCCTTAGTGTTTGATATGATACTGTTCAGTACTTGGAAGTCTGATAGTCACTGACTCATGGTTTATACTGTAATAAGGGCACCTGTCTAACTCAGTATCTGTGTGACTCTTTCAGAACCTGCGTGTGCGAACGGTGAAAGGTTCTGGGCTGGCCCTGTCATTTGGCAGGCTGCCCGGCTCTCTGTGCTCCAAATACATGCTGGTGGACGGAGAAAAGGTTATGTTTGGCTCTTACAGGTCAGTCATTTTCTCAGTCATACACTTCCACTCACATTCATTCAGCCAGAGCAAACATTATTTTTTTCCTACTCTTTGAGCTTTGAGTCTGTGTCTCACTCTCTTGTTCTGTCATCTCCAGCTTCACATGGAGCTCCTCTAGGATGGATAGGAACACCATTACAGTAATGTCTGGGCAGGTGGTAGACTTCTTCGACAATGACTTCAGGGAAATGTATGCTGTATCTGAGAATGTGGACCTTTACAAGGAGTTCCACATAACCAATCCTCCCATGCCTGCGCCGGTACGGAAGGTGGTGGTCCCCAAGCCCCTGTTGATATCCACCTCCCGTTTCCAGGTGTCTCTAGGGGACTCTCGGGGGCAGGCTGACCAGAGGGTGCCTGCACATAAATACCACAACCCTAAGTATTCTCTGGTGGTGGGGAACAGTCTCGGGCTCACTGGGTCCTTACAGGACCTCTCCACACTCAGAGACTCACTGGGCGGTGGACTCGAACGGAACGGACTGTCGACACTACTCCATGCCAAAGGGGGCAGTAGTGTGGAACTGGACAAGGTCACTGCGAAGTCCCCCAGTTCTCCTGTGGAGGATGAGGAGGATGGGAAGGGAGGTTCGCAGAAGCACCAGGCCTTAGGTGGAAAGAAACAACGCAGTTCTTTCAGGCTCTTCCTGAAAGGCAGAGGATCCAATCACAACAGTGAGACTATAGAGGAGGATGGGGCCACTCCTTCAAGCCCCTCCTCCACCCGCCCAACTCCCTCCCCTAGCCGCCCAACCCCCACCCCTAGCCACCCAACTCCCTCCCCTAGCCGCCCAACCCCCTCCCTTGCCCATCGAACCCCCTCCCCTACACGCCCAAACCCCTCCCCTACCCACCCAACCCCCTCACTTACCCACCGAACCCCCTCCCCTTGCAACCCAAACCCCTCCCCTACCCACTCAACACCCTCCCCTAACCGCACAAACCCCTCCTCTACTCACTCAACACCCTCCCCTACCTGCCCAAACCCCTCCCCGGCCCGCCAAAACCCCTCCCCTACCCACTCAACACCCTCCCCTACCCGCCCAAACCCCTCCTCTACCCGCAAAGTCTCAGAGACGAATAGCACTGCCACTGATGACTCATTTGAGATGGTAGAGAAACCGTCCCTGTTGAAATTTAAGAACAAAAAGCCTTCAAAACTGCCTCAAAGAAGTATGTCTCTAATGACCCTCAACAAAGGAGAGGATGACGGTATGTTGTTATATTCTACCATTTGTGGTTTTCATTTGTCTTTGAATATTAACTGCAATAGTCCCTCACATGGACTGTTTGATGGCTCATCCCTTCTTTTCTCCTTTCCCTCTAGGAAAGGGACACAAGAAGCCTTCCAAGAGGAACTGCATTCAGTCCTGAGATGAAGAGAGGGAGGACAGGATCAGCTGGGAGAGACAGAGCCAGAGGACATTTGAAGTAATTGCCATTATCAGATGCAGTATTAGATGTGGAGTAGGAGTATAGTGATTACATGTCATGGCTGGAGTATAGGAATGACATTTCATGGCAGGAGTATAGTGATTACATGTCATGGCTGGAGTATAGTGATTGACATTTCATGGCAGGAGTATAGTGATTACATGTCATGGCTGGAGTATAGTGATTACATGTCATGGCAGGAGTATAGTGATTACATGTCATGGCAGGAGTATAGGATGACATGTCATGGCAGGAGTATAGTGATTACATGTCATGGCAGGAGTATAGTGATGACATGTCATGGCAGGAGTATAGTAATGACATGTCATGGCAGGAGTATAGTAATTGCATATCATGGCAGGAGTACAGTGATTACATGTCATGGCAGGAGTATAGTAATGACATGCCATGGCAGGAGTATAGTAATGACATGCCATGGCAAGAGTATAGTGATGACATGTCATGGCAGAAGTATAGTACTTGCATATCATGGCAGGAGTATAGTGATTACATGTCATGGCAGGAGTATAGTGATGACATGTCATGGCAGGAGTATAGTGATGTATAGTGATTACATGTCATGGCATGAGTATTGTAATGACATGTCATGGCAGGAGTATAGTAATTGCATATCATGGCAGGAGTGTAGTAATGATATGCCATGGCAGGAGTATAGTGATGTATAGTGATTACATGTCATGGCATGAGTATAGTAATGACATGTCATGGCAGAAGTATAGTAATTGCATATCATGGCAGGAGTATAGTGATTACATGTCATGGCAGGAGTATAGTGATGACATGTCATGGCAGGAGTATAGTGATGTATAGTGATTACATGTATGGCAGGAGTATAGTGATTCCATGTCATGGCAGGAGTATAGTGATTACATGTCATGGCAGGAGTATAGTGATGACATGTCATGGCAGGAGTATAGTGATGTATAGTGATTACATGTCATGGCATGAGTATAGTAATGACATGTCATGGCAGGAGTATAGTAATTGCATATCATGGCAGGAGTGTAGTAATGATATGCCATGGCAGGAGTATAGTGATGTATAGTGATTACATGTCATGGCATGAGTATAGTAATGACATGTCATGGCAGAAGTATAGTAATTGCATATCATGGCAGGAGTATAGTGATTACATGTCATGGCAGGAGTATAGTGATGACATGTCATGGCAGGAGTATAGTGATGTATAGTGATTACATGTATGGCAGGAGTATAGTGATTCCATGTCATGGCAGGAGTATAGTAATGACATGTCATGGCAGGAGTATAGTGATTACATGTCAAGGCAGGAGTATAGTCATTATATAGCATGGCAGGAGTATAGTAATGACATGTCATGGCAGGAGTATAGTAATGACATGTCATGATAGGAGTATAGTGATTACATGTCATGGCAGGAGTATAGTGATAACATGTCATGGCAGGAGTATAGTGATAACATGTCATGGCAGGAGTATAGTAATTACATGTCATGGCAGGAGTATAGTAATGACATTTCATGGCAGGAGTATAGTGATAACATGTCATGGCAGGAGTATAGTAATGGCATTTCATGGCAGGAGTATAGTAATGACATTTCATGGCAGGAGTATAGTGATTACATGTCATGGCAGGAGTATAGTGATGGCAGGAGTATAGTGATGTATAGTGATTACATGTCATGGCATGAGTATAGTAATGACATGTCATGGCAGGAGTATAGTAATTGCATATCATGGCAGGAGTGTAGTAATGAAATGCCATGGCAGGAGTATAGTAATTACATGTCATGGCAGGAGTATAGTAAATACATGTCATGGCAGGAGTATAGTAATTTCATGTCATGGCAGGAGTGTAGTAATGACATGCCATGGCAGGAGTATAGTAATTACATGTGCTGCTCATTCTATGTACTACTGTAATGTTCCTTAGTGAGACTTGGTGTGAGACTGCGTGGACTGCCACTGCCTTATCAGTTAGAGTAGTGAGAGTCTTCAATGACAGACCCACTGTTCCTTTAATATGAGCCTAATGTTGTTGTTTAGCAGGAGTGATTTGATACCACATACCAGTGAGTGTCTCCTGAGTCCTGCCTGTCTCAGTTGGCATTCACCACCTGTGTCAGGGAAATGCCAATACAGACTTGATCGTTCAGTCATTCGATGCTTGAAAACTGATCTTATGTTACTGCTCACATGTCATAAGAAATCAACATGTTGTATTGCTCTTCCCTGTATCACTGTCATTGAAACGGCTGCTTTTAAACCTAAATAAATGGATGGCTTTAAAAATACATCTATCCCAGGTATAGATCTATTCTGAATGTGTCTATCCTTCAGGTTACTATGGAGAAGGAAAAGTGATCAGCTCTCTTCTCTCACACAAGGTATCACCTTACCAAGGGCACTTTGTTAAATTGTTAGTGGACCGGCCCTTATCTCCACTGGAGTTTGTAGTGTCTGAATAATGGATGTTGTTTTAACAGATCAGACACCGATCACACACTTCTGCTGTTAACATACAACAATACATTGTCTCTAAACCTATGTGACATTATTAACATGTCACTGGTCCATGGCTATATCTGTCATATAAGAAGCAATAGGGACTAAGACATATTTAGCTTATTTTCTATGCATAGCAATTACAAAGAGCAAAGGACATTTTCTCATTGAAATTATAGTGTGTAGTCTTGTATATAAAAATGCCAAATATGTATGAGACCACACATACTTCATGTACTTGACTGACTTCATATCTCTGATGTGTGACTGTTGTTTTATATGAAATCATAATATAAAAAATAATTTGTCTATTTTGTTTTGCAATCATTTACAGAGGACTTAGATAGTTTTGCTAAATCAAGTTCTCTTCTCCACAGTCATGTGATTTTTTGTTTTTGGACTTGATTATATTTTTCTTGCGCAACCTTTAGATAACATTTCCTGCCACTATCTTATCTGTAGATTTGTTGAAGAAATGGATGACTGTGCAGGAGCTCCGCTTAATCATAACTCTGCTAGTTGTAGATATGGTTTGGGTGGTATACAAATGTTTTGGCTGTATAATAAGTGCAATTGATAGCTGTTTTTTTTTTTTTCTCTCTCTGGGTGCATCAGTGTTTTTATTCTCTCTCTGGGTGCATCAGTGTTTTTATTCTCTCTCTTTGGGTGCATCAGTGTTTTTATTCTCTCTCTGGGTGCATCAGTGTTTTTATTATCTCTCTCTGGGTGCATCAGTGTTTTTATTCTCTCTTTCTGGGTGCATCAGTGTTTTTATTCTCTCTCTGGGTGCATCAGTGTTTTTATTCTCTCTCTGGGTGCATCAGTGTTTTTATTCTCTCTCTGGGTGCATCAGTGTTTTTATTCTCTCTCTCTGGGTGCATCAGTGTTTTTATTCTCTCTCTCTCTGGGTGCATCAGTGTTTTTATTCTCTCTCTCTGGGTGCATCAGTGTTTTTATTCTCTCTGGGTGCATCAGTGTTTTTATTCTCTCTCTCTGGGTGCATCAGTGTTTTTATTCTCTCTCTCTGGGTGCATCAGTGTTTTTATTCTCTCTCTCTGGGTGCATCAGTGTTTTTATTCCCACCCTTGTTTGAAGAGAAATTTATGCGAGAATTAACTTTTACAAAAAGCATATAGACATTTCTTTGGTTCACTCTTGCCTGTAAAGCTTTAGGGAAAGGTTTCATAAGATTGTAGCCTATGCTTACTGTACCTTCACTCAAACAGTGTACTGCATATTGTGTGTGGACATACAGTACTGTATATTTAACTGTGAGTGAGAGAGGACTTACAACATATACATACTGTGTATATTACAGTAGCCCTCTTCATGGATATTGCTGTCACATTTGGGGAGGGTTAGTGTATCACTCCCTGCATCAACTCTCTCCTCCCTGTATGTTTTGTCTCTCATATCTGCATAAGGGCTATAGTAACCTCAGAGCAGAACCACAGCCCTATGACAGACACACATGCACACAGGAACTGATGTGCACAGGAAGGATGCTTGTGTTTTTCATACCACAGGTGCAGGCCTCACTTCACAGTAGAAAACAGCACTTAAAGGAAAACCCCATCCAAAAAAAATATTTTGTTATTTGTTTCATTAGTCAATTTCTAGTCCCAAAATGTCCCAAAAAGTTTTCAAAATGAATTACTTTCAAAATAGAGAAACACAGCCAGTATGATGCATCTTTCATCACATGATGCTAAAAACAACGCAGCACCTCAGTACACAGTACTGTGCACATGTGGATGACCACATGACATGATTCAATGTTTCTTCATTAGGAGCTGTGCATTTGGGTTGCTAAAGTATATTTTCCCATGTCATGGGAGACATAAAGCATATTGATGAGTGGTTATTAAACTCTGACACCTAATATGTATTGAAAACTGAAAACCAACAACAGATTATAATCTGGCACCATCTACTGGACATTTTAGAAATTCAAATAGTGATTCCTTTGATAATATCGTTGTGTTTTTCCTTATTTGTGTTGAACAATATCAGATTGATTACATTTGTATCACTAAATAATAAAAATGGTTTAAAACTACTTAATTTGATTTTACACTGAACAAAAATATAAACGAAACATGCAACAATTTCAAAGATTTTACTGAGTTACAGTTCATAAAAGTAAATCAGTCAATTTCAATACATTTATTACGCACTAATCTATGGATTTCACATGATTGGGAATGAAGATACGCATATGTCAGTCACAGATAACTTTAAAAAAAGGTAAGGGTGTTTATCAGAAAACCATCAAATCTGGTGTGGCCACCATTTGCCTCATGCAGCATGACAAAACTCCTTCGCATAGTTTTTAAAGCTGTTGATTGTGGCCTGTGGAATTTTGTCCCACTCCTCTGCTGTGCTAAATTGCTGGATATTAATGGGAACTGGATCACGCTGTTGGACACGTCAATCCAGAGCGTCCCAAACTCATGCTCAATGGGTGACATGTCTGGTTAGTATGCAAATCATGTAAGAACAGGGACATTTTCAGCTTCCAGGAGTTGTATACAGATCCTTGCAACATGTGGCCGTGCATTATGCTGCTGAAACATGAGGTGATGGCGGCGGATGAATGGCACGACAATGGGCCTCAGGATCTCATCATGGTATCTCTGTGTATTCAAATTGACATTGATAAAAATGCAATCGTGTTCGTTGTCTGTAGCTTATGCCTGCCCATACCATAAACCCACTGCCATGGGGCACTGTACCCACACGACGCCATACGTCTGCCATCTGCCCAGTACAGTTGAAAATGGGATTTATCCGTGAAGAGCACACTTCTCCAGCGTGCCTGTGGCCATCGAAGGTGAGCATTTACCACTGAAGTTGGTTAAGATGCCAAACTGCAGTCAGGTCAAGACCCTGGTGAGGACGACGAGCACGCAGATGAGCTTCCCTAAAATGGTTTCTGACAGTTTGTGCAGAAACTATTTGGTTGTGCAAACCCATAGTTTCATCAGCTGTCCAGGTGGCTGGTCTCAGACGATCCCGCAGGTGAAGAAGCCGGATGTGGAGGTCCTGGTCTGGCGTGGTTACACGTGGTCTGCGGTTGTGAGGCTGGTTGAACGTACTGCCAAAATCTCTAAAACGACATTGGAGGCGGCTTATGGTAGAGAAACAAGCATTCAATCCTCTGGCAACAGCTCTGGTGGACATTCCTGCAGTCAGCATGCCAATTGCATGCTCCCTCAAAACTTGAAACATCTGTGGCATTGTGTTGTGTAGCAAATTATAGAGTGGCCTTTTATTGTCCCCAGCACAAGGTTCACCTGTGTAATGATCATGCTGTTTAATCAGCTTCTTGATATGCCCCACCTGTCAGGTGGATGGATTATCTTGGCAAAGAAGAAATGGTCTTCAGTCCCGCTTTTTAGGCCCGATTTATGTAATTATAATCTGCTACTATCTGTCATCTGTTGTGAAAGAAGTACACACATATTTATAATAAAATAAGCATGTATTATTTATTATTTATTCAACATTATTAAGGCATGTATACAGACGTGTGTATTATCACTGTCTGTACTTTAAAGGCAATGTGCAAAATAACTTTCTATTATAATACAGTATTTACAAAATACATATTTCAAAAAATATTTACACAATGCCTCTAAGGCAATGGAAGAACATCGCAACACTGAATCAGTGTTGAAGTTTTGTGTCCACAACAGGAATTCTATAGGCTTGGGAGAGGAAAAGGCTAGTAGTACTGAGGCTTACTGGGAACTGAAATCCTGAGCCTGGTGCAAGGTGAAAAGGTGCAGCATTTCCGTAATGCTTACCTGATAGTTCCTTTGTTCTATGCTCATGGTACAGAATCAACTATAACTATATACAACTACATTTTAGTAACTTTGCGTTATACATTACATGTTCAAATCTGCCCTTATAGAATGATGCATTATTCTTACAGTGCTACACGCTTATTTTGGTTTGCAACTCTCTCCGACATACTTTTAAATTCTTATTTCTAAGAAATATTGACAGAAATCACTTTCTATTAGTAATTGAACAGACTGAGTGACTCTAACTTCAACCATAAAATTAGACCTACAGTATGAGGTATGGGGAGTTTCTGGTTTGACAGCTTTAAACCACACACAGGTCACAATGATCTTTTTTCATTCTGAGTTACAGTATTACACTAATGCTGTACTGTACAGCACTGTAACGTTAAGTGCCATTTCTATGTACTTGAACCAGTCTATCATTTCCAAGCATTTCTGCTACGGAGAGGGACCTCTGCAGATCATTACCGGGCTCAATTCCCATGATGCTTTATATCATGTCTGATGTCTCAGTCCTGTGAAGCATTGTTGTTGTTGATGACTTTCCTCTTGCGCAATGACACCAGGTCATAGAAGGGATCCTTGGTGATACTTGCTCTGAGGGAAAGACAGAGAGAAGAATAAGACAAGTGTCCAAATGATAATCATCATCAAGTTCACTTTATCCTATTGATTGACAGTTGTGTCCTGGTGCCCGGACACAACTGTCATTTGGGATGTCATGTGTGAAGTGTATGGCGTGTAGTACAGGTATGTGTTAAGCCTGGGTTGAGGTGTCTGACCTGATGGAGCCTATCCAGTCATCTCTCTCATCTGCTGTGGCTGCACTCATCCTGTAGGACTGGTGTTTCCCCTCCACCACCCTGCCTCCGTTCTCTGTCTTGCACGCCTTGATCTTCTGCCCTCTGGGGTTGTAGATCTCTAGACAATACTGCTCACAATGAAGCACACACATGCATACAAATGTTCACAAAACACCTGCCCAAGCCAAATTACTGGTAATAACTTCTTTTTTTTTAAAGGAAATTATCCCATAGTATATTGGTCTAATTACTCCTAATCTTCCAGTTAAAACCTTCCTTTCTCATACGGAGGCTATGAGTCATACAGTGCCGTGACAGCTAAGAGAGTAGCTTCTGTAAATGTGACTTCTGCACAGACTATGAGACTGAAACACCATAGAACAGGTGGCACTGCCATAAACCTTAGAAAGAAGTATGCAGTCAGTGGAATACACTGTACCTGTTTGGTAGAGTCTTCTATCTCTCTTACACAGAGGTTCTCAAGGGGAATGATCCCAATGGGGTCTTTATCCTGAGGGAGGAGGAGAGAGAGATGCTTTGGTCAAGAACTATCACTTAGCAGTAACTACTAACATCTTTTATCCTAAATTACATTACTGGCAAACCCTATAACAAAGTTGGGGGTATAGCATACTCACTGTGGTATACTCAAAGTAGTACAGACAGTTGTCTGTCAAAATAAACCACCGCCTCTTCCATGTTTTCACCCTTCCTCCTTCAGAGAGGAAAGGTTAACATTTCATTACACAAATAAAACGTTTAATCATCAAACTCTCCATCCAACATAAAGGAAATCAGATCATTCAGTGGTAAGCTTGTTTTTAATGCTTGGTAATGGCACAATTATAAGACAATTCTCTCATCTAATGATATTGCTAATCATCTCACCCATTTTGAGCAGCCAACCCTCTCTGTCCGGGTTGAAGAAGGTGTGTGTGAGGTCGTTCCCATCATCCTCTGGAATTTTGAACGGCTCGTTCCGAATGCTCTCATAGAGTTTCTGGATTTAATGAGGTAGTAGATGAGAGTTAGCTACAGCTACAGACAACAACAACCAAATAGGGGTCACATTCTGAGAGTGGAGTTAACTCCTGACCTCTGACCCCTGAGGCCTCACCATGAGCAGGTCGTTGGGCAGGTCACCCCCGTTGTTGATGCCTCTGTTCATACTGAAGAAGCGCTCCAGAGTGGGCTTGTCCTTCACATTGGGGTTATGGAGACTGGTGTTCAGCATGATGACGGCAAAGGACAGGATGTAGCAGGTGTCTGTTTGAAACACCCACACATTTCCTTACTGTTTGGTCAATGATATGTATTTGCATCCTTAATCAGCATCACCTTTGTGAAATGATTTGAATATGCCTCAAAATCTACTCCTCAACCCCCTCCCCATCTGTCTTGCTGATCTGTCAGTGTAGGGAGTCAGCAGCGTGGTAGAGGAGGCTGGTTCCTGTGCACTACAGTACTGTACAGTACCTGTTGACTGGAAGACCCCTGCATTACAGTCACAGTAGCGTGTAGCGAATGCCTCCATCATCCTATCAATCTTCTGGGCTTCTCCAGGGAGACGGAAACTCCAAAGGAACTGCCTACAGGGATGAGCCAGGGAAGAGACAGGAATCAGACAGGATTGACTGTGGAAATTAATATAATAATGAGAATATATTAATGTATGAGTGTAAGAGATACACCAGTGTAGTGCAGCACTAACCTCAGTGCCTGCACCAGATTCAGGTCGGAGAACTCGTGTAGTTCTACAAAGGCTTTCAGAGTTTGAAGGTGCATTTCCTCCCTGCATGAACACAAACAAGAGTCAAATCAGTGATATGGAGATTATTTAGATAATGAGTGGTTATGACAGTCATCATTATCCCCATCAACAAAGCCATCATTATCCTGTTCATGTTCAGAAGCATTGTGTACCTCTCTCCTAAAAAGTTCCCAATGGCTGTCTTGTTCAGTCCTTCCTCTTTGTATAGGAACTCAGCCACTGCCTCTGCTGTCCACTCCAACAGGTCATTGTCAACCAGGTACTGAATACCCTGGGGGAAAAGGCCATGACAAGTCAATGAACATGTATGAACTTGGAAGATATGAATGCATTAACGCATATTTGTATGTGGAATAAAAAATAGCAGAAATCATAATGAGGTCCAAAGCACTGTGATGGTGGTCATGCACATATGAAATATTCTGTATGCATTGTCTGCCATTCTGAGAGAGGCACCGGAAGTAATATATCTTCTTATATCTAAACAATGCAGAGCTTCCAGCTAAAGAAACCAATGATCTGCTTGACTCGATCTCTAGCCTCTGCACACACCCACACATAGGCTTTTCTCCAGGGTGGTCATACAGGCCAGGCTTTTCTCCAGGGTGGTCATACAGGCCAGGCTTTTCTCCAGGGTGGTCATACAGGCCAGGCTTGTCTCCAGGGTGGTCATACAGGCCAGACTTTCTCCAGGGTGGTTATACAGGCCAGGCTTTTCTCCAGAGTGGTCATACAGGCCAATCTTGTCTCCAGGGTAGTCATACAGGCCAGGCTTGTCTCCAGGGTGGTCATACAGGCCAGGCTTGTCTCCAGGGTAGTCATACAGGCCAGGCTTTTCTCCAGGGTGGTCATACAGGCCAGGCTTTTCCCCAGAGTGGTCATACAGGCCAGGCTTGTCTCCAGGGTGGTCATACAGGCCAGGCTTGTCTCCAGGGTGGTCATACAGGCCAGGCTTGTCTCCAGGGTGGTCATATAGGCCAGGCTTTTCTCCAGGGTGGTCATGCAGGCCAGGCTTGTCTCCAGGGTGGTCATACAGGCCAGGCTTGTCTCCAGGGTGGTCATACAGGCCAGGCTTTTCTCCAGGGTGGTCATACAGACCAGGCTTGTCTCCAGGGTGGCCATACAGGCCAGGCTTGTCTCCAGGGTGGTCATACAGGCCAGACTTTCTCCAGGGTGGTTATACAGGCCAGGCTTTTCTCCAGAGTGGTCATACAGGCCAATCTTGTCTCCAGGGTAGTCATACAGGCCAGGCTTTTCTCCAGGGTGGTCATACAGGCCAGGATTTTCCCCAGAGTGGTCATACAGGCCAGGCTTGTCTCCAGGGTGGTCATACAGGCCAGGCTTGTCTCCAGGGTGGTCATACAGGCCAGGCTTGTCTCCAGGGTGGTCATACAGGCCAGGCTTTTCTCCCGGGTGGTCATACAGGCCAGGCTTTTCTCCAGGGTGGCCATACAGGCCAGGCTTTTCTCCAGGGTGGTCATACAGACCAGGCTTGTCTCCAGAGTGGTCATACAGGCCAGGCTTTTCTCCAGGGTGGTCATACAGACCAGGCTTGTCTCCAGGGTGGCCATACAGGCCAGGCTTGTCTCCAGGGTGGTCATACAGGCCAGACTTTCTCCAGGGTGGATATACAGGCCAGGCTTTTCTCCAGAGTGGTCATACAGGCCAATCTTGTCTCCAGGGTAGTCATACAGGCCAGGCTTTTCTCCAGGGTGGTCATACAGGCCAGGATTTTCCCCAGAGTGGTCATACAGACCAGGCTTGTCTCCAGGGTGGTCATACAGGCCAGGCTTGTCTCAAGGGTGGTCATACAGGCCAGGCTTGTCTCCAGGGTGGTCATACAGGCCAGGCTTTTCTCCCGGGTGGTCATACAGGCCAGGCTTTTCTCCAGGGTGGCCATACAGGCCAGGCTTTTCTCCAGGGTGGTCATACAGACCAGGCTTGTCTCCAGAGTGGTCATACAGGCCAGGCTTTTCTCCAGGGTGGTCATACAGGCCAGGCTTGTCTCCAGGGTGGTCATACAGGCCAGACTTTCTCCAGGGTGGTTATACAGGCCAGGCTTTTCTCCAGAGTGGTCATACAGGCCAATCTTGTCTCCAGGGTAGTCATACAGGCCAGGCTTTTCTCCAGGGTGGTCATACAGGCCAGGCTTTTCCCCAGAGTGGTCATACAGGCCAGGCTTGTCTCCAGGGTGGTCATACAGGCCAGGCTTGTCTCCAGGGTGGTCATACAGGCCAGGCTTGTCTCCAGGGTGGTCATATAGGCCAGACTTTTCTCCAGGGTGGTCATGCAGGCCAGGCTTGTCTCCAGGGTGGTCATACAGGCCAGGCTTGTCTCCAGGGTGGTCATACAGGCCAGGCTTTTCTCCAGGGTGGTCATACAGGCCAGGCTTGTCTCCAGGGTGGCCATACAGGCCAGGCTTTTCTCCAGGGTGGTCATACAGGCCAGGCTTTTCTCCAGGGTGGTCATACAGGCCAGGCTTGTCTCCAGGGTGGTTATACAGGCCAGGCGTGTCTCCAGGGTGGTTATACAGGCCAGGCTTGTCTCCAGGGTGGCCATACAGGCCAGGCTTTTCTCCAGGGTGGTCATACAGGCCAGGCTTTTCTCCATGGTGGTCATACAGGCCATGCTTTTCCCCAGAGTGGTCATACAGGCCAGGCTTGTCTCCAGGGTGGTCATACAGGCCAGGCTTGTCTCCAGGTTGGTCATACAGGCCAGGCTTGTCTCCAGGGTGGTCATACAGGCCAGGCTTTTCTCCAGGGTGGTCATACAGGCCAGGCTTGTCTCAAGGGTGGTCATACAGGCCAGGCTTGTCTCCAGGGTGGTCATACAGGCCAGGCTTTTCTCCAGGGTGGTCATACAGGCCAGGCTTGTCTCCAGGGTGGCCATACAGGCCAGGCTTTTCTCCAGGGTGGTCATACAGGCCAGGCTTTTCTCCAGGGTGGTCATACAGGCCAGGCTTGTCTCCAGGGTGGTTATACAGGCCAGGCGTGTCTCCAGGGTGGTGATACAGGCCAGGCTTGTCTCCAGGGTGGCCATACAGGCCAGGCTTTTCTCCAGGGTGGTCATACAGGCCAGGCTTTTCTCCATGGTGGTCATACAGGCCATGCTTTTCCCCAGAGTGGTCATACAGGCCAGGCTTGTCTCCAGGGTGGTCATACAGGCCAGGCTTGTCTCCAGGGTGGTCATACAGGCCAGGCTTGTCTCCAGGGTGGTCATACAGGCCAGGCTTTTCTCCAGGGTGGTCATACAGGCCAGGCTTGTCTCAAGGGTGGTCATACAGGCCAGGCTTGTCTCCAGGGTGGTCATACAGGCCAGGCTTTTCTCCAGGGTGGTCATACAGGCCAGGCTTGTCTCCAGGGTGGTCATACAGGCCAGGCTTTTCTCCAGGGTGGTCATACAGGCCAGGCTTGTCTCCAGGGTGGTCATACAGGCCAGGCTTGTCTCCAGGGTGGTCATACAGGCCAGGCTTTTCTCCAGGGTGGTCATACAGGCCAGGCTTGTCTCCAGGGTGGTCATACAGGCCAGGCTTTTCTCCAGGGTGGTCATACAGGCCAGGCTTGTCTCCAGGGTGGTCATACAGGCCAGGCTTGTCTCCAGGGTGGTCATACAGGCCAGGCTTGTCTCCAGGGTGGTCATACAGGCCAGGCTTGTCTCCAGGGTGGTCATACAGGCCAGGCTTGTCTCCAGGGTGGTCATACAGGCCAGGCTTGTCTCCAGGGTGGTCATACAGGCCAGGCTTGTCTCCAGGGTGGTCATACAGGCCAGGCTTTTCTCCAGGGTGGTCATACAGGCCAGGCTTGTCTCCAGGGTAGTCATACAGGCCAGGCTTTTCTCCAGGGTGGTCATACAGGCCAGGCTTTTCTCCAGAGTGGTCATACAGGCCAGGCTTGTCTCAAGGGTGGTCATACAGGCCAGGCTTGTCTCCAGGGTGGTCATACAGGCCAGGCTTGTCTCCAGGGTGGTCATACAGGCCAGGCTTGTCTCCAGGGTGGTCATACAGGCCAGGCTTTTCTCCAGGGTGGCCATACAGGCCAGGCTTTTCTCCAGGGTGGTCATACAGGCCAGGCTTGTCTCCAGGGTGGTCATACAGGCCAGGCTTTTCTCCAGGGTGGTCATACAGGCCAGGCTTGTCTCCAGGGTGGTCATACAGGCCAGGCTTTTCTCCAGGGTGGTTATACAGGCCAGGCTTTTCTCCAGGGTGGTCATACAGGCCAGGCTTGTCTCCAGGGTGGTCATACAGGCCAGGCTTTTCTCCAGGGTGGTCATACAGGCCAGGCTTTTCTCCAGGGTGGTCATACAGGCCAGGCTTGTCTCCAGGGTGGTCATACAGGCCAGGCTTGTCTCCAGGGTGGTCATACAGGCCAGGCTTGTCTCCAGGGTGGTCATATAGGCCAGACTTTTCTCCAGGGTGGTCATGCAGGCCAGGCTTGTCTCCAGGGTGGTCATACAGGCCAGGCTTTTCTCCAGGGTGGTCATACAGGCCAGGCTTGTCTCCAGGGTGGTCATACAGGCCAGGCTTTTCTCCAGGGTGGTCATACAGGCCAGGCTTTTCTCCAGGGTGGTCATACAGGCCAGGCTTGTCTCCAGGGTGGTTATACAGGCCAGGCGTGTCTCCAGGGTGGTTATACAGGCCAGGCTTGTCTCCAGGGTGGTCATACAGGCCAGGCTTTTCTCCAGGGTGGTCATACAGGCCAGGCTTTTCTCCAGGGTGGTCATACAGGCCAGGCTTGTCTCCAGGGTGGTCATACAGGCCAGGCTTGTCTCCAGGGTGGTTATACAGGCCAGGCTTGTCTCCAGGGTGGCCATACAGGCCAGGCTTTTCTCCAGGGTGGTCATACAGGCCAGGCTTTTCTCCAGGGTGGTCATACAGGCCAGGCTTTTCCCCAGAGTGGTCATACAGGCCAGGCTTGTCTCCAGGGTGGTCATACAGGCCAGGCTTGTCTCCAGGTTGGTCATACAGGCCAGGCTTGTCTCCAGGGTGGTCATACAGGCCAGGCTTTTCTCCAGGGTGGTCATACAGGCCAGGCTTGTCTCCAGGGTGGTCATACAGGCCAGGCTTGTCTCCAGGGTGGTCATACAGGCCAGGCTTTTCTCCAGGGTGGTCATACAGGCCAGGCTTGTCTCCAGGGTGGCCATACAGGCCAGGCTTTTCTCCAGGGTGGTCATACAGGCCAGGCTTTTCTCCAGGGTGGTCATACAGGCCAGGCTTGTCTCCAGGGTGGTCATACAGGCCAGGCTTGTCTCCAGGGTGGTCATACAGGCCAGGCTTGTCTCCAGGGTGGCCATACAGGCCAGGCTTTTCTCCAGGGTGGTCATACAGGCCAGGCTTTTCTCCAGGGTGGTCATACAGGCCAGGCTTTTCCCCAGAGTGGTCATACAGGCCAGGCTTGTCTCCAGGGTGGTCATACAGGCCAGGCTTGTCTCCAGGTTGGTCATACAGGCCAGGCTTGTCTCCAGGGTGGTCATACAGGCCAGGCTTTTCTCCAGGGTGGTCATACAGGCCAGGCTTGTCTCAAGGGTGGTCATACAGGCCAGGCTTGTCTCCAGGGTGGTCATACAGGCCAGGCTTTTCTCCAGGGTGGTCATACAGGCCAGGCTTGTCTCCAGGGTGGTCATACAGGCCAGGCTTTTCTCCAGGGTGGTCATACAGGCCAGGCTTGTCTCCAGGGTGGTCATACAGGCCAGGCTTGTCTCCAGGGTGGTCATACAGGCCAGGCTTTTCTCCAGGGTGGTCATACAGGCCAGGCTTGTCTCCAGGGTGGTCATACAGGCCAGGCTTGTCTCCAGGGTGGTCATACAGGCCAGGCTTTTCTCCAGGGTGGTCATACAGGCCAGGCTTGTCTCCAGGGTGGTTATACAGGCCAGGCTTGTCTCCAGAGTGGTCATACAGGCCAGGCTTGTCTCCAGGGTGGTTATACAGGCCAGGCTTGTCTCCAGGGTGGTCATACAGGCCAGGGGGACTTTATATTATGGTTTTGGCCTCTCGTCAGATGAGAGGAAAGGAGGGGTGTTTGTGGTTTGAGCAGGAGTGTGCGCCTCCGCTCCTCTTCACGGAACAGGATGTGGTTCTCTCTCGTTTTCTCTCTCGTTTTCTCTGCCTCCGCACAGTTGCACTTCTGCACATAAGTCACGTCACTCGCTCAGCATTCATTAGTTTGTGTCAGATGATTTGTTCTGTCATCTTGCAGTTAACTATTTAAACTTCTAGCTGTGGCAAGCCTCCGTCAGTAGAGATGTGATAACTATACAGATATTTACTACTTAAATGTTATAATTGAAGCACCTCGCATTTCAGTACATATCTGATCCGTATGTATTTATGTTTAGTGTATTCCATATTGAGTAATGTTATGACTTTGTCTTACCAGAGAACCTCACCAGGAAAAACGAAGGGCTCTAATTACAGTGTGTGAAATGAGCTCACCTTTTTAGGGTCCATGTTGAATTTCTTTTTCCCACTTAAGAACCTCTTGTTTCTCACAACATTTTTGCTGAAGAGAGACAAAGACAAAACAGAATAAATATTGACAAAGGATAATTACACCACTTTTGCCCATGAGCGTTATACTAGCTACAGTATGTGTCCACTGCATAAGAGATGACACACAGTGAGAGCGAGACAATTAAAGGAAGCTGGGGTTGTCCTGCCTGGAACATGTCTCAGTGTTTCATGCTGCTGACATATAAGAGTTTTACCACATTCCTGTAGCTGCTAGTGAAGAAACAGGAAACACACATATACAGAGGGGCCTTACAGATGGGGGGCAGAATCTGTTCTTGTTCTTGAAGACAACGCCCCCAGAGCCCACTTATAAGGACGAAGAGGTGACCACAGTAGGGGAGGGGGCGGGGGAGGGGGGGGGGGGGGTTCAGGGGGTGCACCTCTACTCCCCGCGGCCTCCATGCCTTTCTTAGTCTGAGTTAGGGAGGGATAGGACGTCAGAGGAGCCTCTTTGTCAAGATGGATGTCAGGGAGTATTGTTGATCTGGTGTTTGTGCTGTGATAGATTCAAAAGAAGCTACGACACACTGCCAAGTGTTACTGTAGCTAACTCTCCCACAGAGGAAGAGGCCTACTGGTCAATGGTAACCTATCCGAATGAGCCATTGTGCAAGCTCTAACTTACTTCTCCTCGTCCGCCTCAATGTTGTGGATTTCCGTCATGACGCTGTCAATCTCCAACCTCAGCTTCTACACAAGGGGAAATGATGTCAAAGGGATGAGATGATAATATGTGGTATTTTTGCCATAGCTGACTCAAGCCCTTGGCACATACAGGGGTACAGGGTCAGTCAACTCATAAAACTGTATGTTTCTGAGATGTTGTAACTTTTGAGGGAGGCTTTATGAATGTAATAACTGTTGTAGGTAATGTCACAATACAGTTAGTTTTATTCTGGCAAAATGCAGTTTCATAAAGCATTTTGACTGTACAAAAGAAGAGCCCTGGTTGAGAGCATGATGTACTATACCTGAATGTCATCTAATAGGTCACTCTTATGAAACTTCATGGTGTCTATCTCCTGCCTCTCCATTGAGCTAAGCATTGTGGAAGCTGTATAATTGATTATACACACAAAAACAAACATACAGACAAAACCATCATTATCATCCAATGCATAAATGAAGCAGTCAGACAAAACCCCTGAGATCTAATTGAGACATCTTCCTGTATACACTGAAAATATCAAAGGTGTCAGAAATGTGCCTTGACAACCACCCTCACACCAACCCTAGCATACAGTAACTCAACATACTGCACTTCTCAGCACTAGCTAAATATAACTGCTGAACTTCAGCTTTTTATAGAATGAGCCCCAGTAATGTCCATTAGTAAGTGATCTGCTCTAGTCTTGTCCTCATAACAGCTTCTCATGGTTTTTAGATGAGGGTTATTCATTACTCCCTTTTCAGGTTATAACTAGACATCACAACATTAACTAGACAATACAACATTATAAATAGACAGCACAACATTAACTAGACAATACAACATTATAACTAGACAATACAACATTATAACTAGACAACACAACATTATAATTAGACAAAACAACATTATAACTAGACAACACAACATTATAACTAGACAGCACAACATTAACTTGACAATACAACATTATAACTAGACAATACAACATTATAACTAGACAACACAACATTATAACTAGACAACACAACATTATAACTAGACAACACAACATTATAACTAGACAGCACAACATTAACTAGACAATACAACATTATAACTAGACTACACAACATTATAACTAGACAAAACAACATTATAACTAGACAATACAACATTATAACTAGACAACACAACATTATAACTAGACAAAACAACATTATAACTAGAGAACACAACATTAACTAGACAATACAACATTATAACTAGACAACACAACATTAACTAGACAATACAACATTATAACTAGACAACACAACATTATAACTAGACAACACAACATTAACTAGACAATACAACATTATAACTAGACAACACAACATTATAACTAGACAATACAACATTATAACTAGACAATACAACATTATAACTAGACAACACAACATTATAACTAGACAACACAACATTATAACTAGACAATACAACATTATAACTAGACAACACAACATTATAACTAGACAATACAACATTATAACTAGGCAACACAACATTATAATGACACAATACAACATTATAACTAGACAATACAACATTATAACTAGACAATACAACATTAACTAGATAATACAACATCACCAAACTCCATCTATCTTGGCAATTAGATTGTTGAACACTATAGTGTGAGCAACACCTCTGAACGTTACTTGATAGTCAGTAATGAGAACTTGAAGTATATAAAGGCTATTTGACAACAATATGTCTCTATAAAGTCAGGTGATGCTATAATAAAGTGAATAACATTCATCACTGTGGTAAAAGTGATCAAAACAAACCATTTGAATCCGTTGAACACTGCTGACTTTATACCACAGTGTATATAGGTCAAGGTAAAGAGATTGAACACACAATAGTCACTGTAGACGGTAGTGAATATCTATTGTGAAGACAGGTACTATATCAGTACACTTTCCTATTAGTGTATTTCTTTTTCATTTCTCAAGTAAGATATTCACAGCAACAACTCAAACCCCCATTGTCTACTGACACTTCAACACTTCATCATCTTACATAAAGACACTCATGTATTGTTCATGGTGTTAATCCCCAGATAATATAGCCTAATTAGGGATGTTGTTAAATTGCAAAATGGACTGTAAAAATGTAAAAACCTTACATTTTCCCCAGAGGAAGCTGTCTTTTCTTTGGCTGCCCATGTTGAAGGTGTTGGAGAGAGACTGTGGCTGTACAGGAAACATTTGTCAGTGTTGAAGTCATGTAGCCTACTGCAAGAAGGGCAGTGTCAATAGCATCCTCAAAACATAATGAACTGACCACCTAAAGGCAGTGCTGTTACTGAAAAAAATTGCATATACTGCACAAGTAAAGAAGATGTGTGTGTGTGTGTGTGTGTGTGTGTGTGTGTGTGTGTGTGTGTGTGTGTGTGTGTGTGTGTGTGTGTGTGTGTGTGTGTGTGTGTGTTGACTGGTGATACCAGTTCAAGATAGATCTAATGCACAATATCCATAATTATTCAGCAGTCAGTGTGAAAATGTAGCCAACATAAGTGACCTTAAGTCATTTGAAAATCCCTTGTGCTGAACTCAAACAACCACAGATTGAAACTCAGGGGAGACTAATAGATCAACCAACTGCTTACCTTCATAAATAGATGTATGAGGTCATGAGAGAGAAATTACTTTCTGACAACACTCATGTAGACACGTACAGTAGATGGGAAGAGTGCTTCAGGCAGGGGTGGAAGCCACTTCTGACGCCTCAAATCAAGTACCATGCAAAGACCTGCGCAACTCAAACTGTCAGTGCGTTTGTAAATTCAATCTGGAGTGCCAGAGGGCGCTCAGTGTGCTCTGAGCGTTTGTTTCGCTCTTGGGGGGAGGGGCGTTCAAAGCGCACACTGGACGCTCTTGCCAAGGAGTAGGGTTGATCCGAGTGTTCTGACCTCACAATGGCAGTCATGCACCCAAGCTAATAGGCTAAAGTTGGCTAGCTTCCTAGCTACTTCCAGTCATGAACGAGAGAACGCCTCGATCTGACCATTTTACTCACCCTAGCAAAGCTGGTTAGGCTGTTTTCATGTTTTCTAGAGCGTTCGTGACTGTAACTTTGCTGATGGCAACAATTTAATAAAGTTTTTTCCCCGACGTTTACCGACACCGGTCATATTCAACGGGTGTTGCATGTCCGTAAATTCATCAATTACTCTGCACTACTGCACACTCAGACGAGAGTGATCTGAAATCGAAATAGATAGCAAGAGCACATTTTACGAACGCACCCCTAGGCATCAAAAGTGATTTTTATAAATCCACTACTTTTTGAAATTATATAATTCCCTGACTACTTCTTAGCTAGGTACAAAATAAGCCTTTTCAGATTTTTTTTATGTTCATTTGCAGATTTCTGCAACAATAAAACATAGAACTTCTGTGAGTAAAGGCTAGTTGTCAGCCCCGTTTATATAACTACTGAAAATAGAGTACTTGTCAAACGCTGCTCCCAGTTTCTTGATATAGGGCACCATCTAGTGAAAATAAAACGGAAGTGCATAACACTGTCATAGCCTAGGTGAAAAAAAAGTGTGTTCGCGCTGGGACAATAAAGTCATGGCCTAGATATGCTTAAATGTCAGTGTGAGTCATAATGTCAGCTTCTGAAAGCTTCACTGAGTATTTTGTTAATCAAATTTGAAGGACATTAATATCACAGTTTCACATAGGCCAACCGCATTCAACTGCGCTGCGCATGAGTAAACGCGAGAGTCGAGGCGGTGGGCAAGATAAGATAGGCAAACGTATTTCCTGCACTGTACCTGATTCTACATCGTTGTCTTGCCTACTAAGTGTAAACTCACAAGTTGTTAAATCAGCCCCTGGAAAATGCAAGCCATCAAGTGTGTGGTGGTTGGAGATGGGTAAGTTCTTTAAGTTATGTATGCGCGCATGGATTTGGGTGTGTTAAAAAGTGGACATTTAGAAAAACTCTATTTAGCCTTCTTTCAATTGTCTATTAATTGGGAGATTAATTTTTCTCTGTGTATTGTACTACACATTCTCGTGTCAAGAGACAACTTCTGCTTTTTATGAATTAATTGAATTAATTCGTTTCATATTGCATATGGGAGCTGCAGCAATTGGAATGTATGTACTTTTTTATTTCAATTTGGTTGTCATACTCTTAACAATTCGATTATTGTATATAGTTTACACTGTTCATACTTTCCTGACAGCTGTGTTCTGTCAGCTTGATAGACATGAGGGGGGTAAGGTTGTAAAAGGTGCCACAGTACAATCTAACCTTGTTCTACTCTGTATTAGCTAGACAAAGAACTAATACTTAATAATACTTTTTAACAGTCCTTTTGTGTACAGTATTAACCTTGATGTCCAGAAACTCAATAGGTCTTTACCACAGAGTCAATACAACAACATAATGACGCCCTCAAGGCAGGAACTTCCCAGTAGAGCAAACCTCTAACTGTAAAACAGGCCACACAATTAACACTTTAAATTCCTAATTTGCATGTGCAGTTTTAACATCAGGTTGAGGAATGTATGTTGACTTGACAATGACATTGTTCAACAGCCCTTAAATCAATAAGGAAGAGACAGTGTAGCAATACACACTGTATTCAGTAGACAGGAAGGAAGTGCCTACAAGCTTGGAAAAAAAGGTGCTATCTAGAACCTAAAACGGTTATAAGGCTGTCCCCATAGGAGAACCCTTTGAATAACCCTTTTGGTTACTGATAGAACCCTTTTGGGTTCCATGTAAAAACCCTTTCCACAGAGGGTTCTACGTGGAACCCAAAAGGGTTCTCCTACGGGGACAGCCCAAGAACCCTTTTGGAGTGTATGCAAGATTGGTGACAAGTTGAATAAGACAAAATGGATGCTGAGATGCTAGCTGGAGATTGGGATCCGTGGGTGTAATGTCTGTAGGAGAGAGGGGATGGAGAGTAGTTGGTGATAATGAGGGCCTCAATTAAAGAGAACATTTACAAAGACACAGACAGACAGCAGTCAGTGAGGTCAATGCAGCCTTTTCCTGTTCTCCGTTCGTTAAACCTCTTCTCGTTTTGTAAAAGAGAAGTTCTGTTATGCTGCTTTTATCCTCCAGTTTTAGTTTTGAAGTTCCTCTTTAGTCTGTGGTCCACTCTGTCTGCACAGTCTCATGGTTAATAAAGGGACCAAAGCACAGCTGCCACCTGTAACACAGTCACCTTTAACACCCACAACACCATTCTCCTACACGGTCGATGCAAAGACCAAAGACACCTTTTTGCTTGTTCTTTGTATTTCAACAAAGTGCAGTTACATGTATACAGCAAATGGCCTGTATTCTACAGGAAGTTTCAACAGGAAGCTTTAGAATAGTAAGTGAAGTGGATTTACACCCAGTAGCAGAATGGCATTTCATCATGGGTCCCTGATCTGTACTACACAGAAATGCATAATTATGGATACGAATGTCATTCTCTTTTTATTTGTATTTTTTATTTCACCTTTATTTAACCAGGTAGGCAAGTTGAGAACAAGTTCTCATTTACAATTGCGACCTGGCCAAGATAAAGCAAAGCTTTACAACGACACAGAGTTACACATGGAGTAAAACAAACATACAGTCAATAATACAGTAGAAACAAGTCTATATACGATGTGAGCAAATGAGGTGAGAAGGGAGGTAAAGGCAAAAAAAGTCCATGGTGGCAAAGTAAATACAATATAGCAAGTAAAACACTGGAATGGTAGATTTGCAGTGGAAGAATGTGCAAAGTAGAAATAAATAGGTACACAAGTAGAAATATGCATATTTGTGTATCATTCTACACACTGGCTATTTTGTTTATGAGCTCCGCCACCAAACAAAACTAAATTTTGTTGCTCTGGACCGGACCAAGTCTGAACCAATTATAGAATTCTAAGTTTCACAAGTTTGGAAATTAAAGTACAGAACAGTAGTTAATGGGATATTATTTTTGACTGTACTCATTTGACATTATTTTTGACTGTACTCATTTGACAATATCGCAATATTATTTTTGGGCTAGTTGGCTGTACCTGCAATAAAACTCCAGTGTTTTAAAGAAAATAGGGAGCCAATTTGTTTTCAGCACTTTTATTTCCATGAATGATAAAAAAAAAACTTGTTTTCTCATGGCTCTCTCATGTCCTTCTGCAGCAGACATATGGTGAGCAATATGTTTTGACCATGAAATCGCAATAAAATCATAGTATTGAATTGCAATACATATAGAATTGTGAGGATCATGAAAATTGCAATACATAATGTATTGGCACCTAAGTATCGTGATAATATCGTATCGCGAGGTCCCTGGCAATTCCCAGCTCTACACAGTAGAGTTCAGTACAGTACAGTACAGTGTCGTAGAGTAAATTACAGTGTAGTAGAGTATAGTACAGTACAGTACATTATAGTGTACTCAACTCGAGTGTGTTCTACTGTGTATTGTACTGAACTCTACTCCGCTCTATTCTACTACACTGTACTGTACTGAACTATACGCAACTATTATTTACTGTACTCTACTGAACTATACTCAACTATTATTTACTGTACTGTACTGTACTGACCTATACTCAACTATTATTTACTGTACTGTACTGTACTGACCTATACTGAACTATTCTTTACTGTACTGTACTGACCTATACTCAACTATTATTTACTGTACTGTACTGACCTATACTCAACTATTATTTACTGTACTGTACTGACCTATACTCAACTATTATTTACTGTACTGTACTGTACTGACCTATACTCAACTATTATTTACTGCACTGTACTGTACTGACCTATACTCAACTATTATTTACTGTACTGGCCTATACTGTTATTTACTGCACTGTACTGACCTATACTCAACTATTATTGACTGTACTGTACTGTACTGACCTATACTCAACTATTATTTACTGCACTGTACTGACCTATACTCAACTATTATTTACTGTACTGTACTGACCTATACTCAACTATTATTTACTGTACTGTACTGAATTATACTCAACTATTATTTACTGTGCTGTAGTGACCTATACTATTATTTACTGTACTGTAGTGACCTATACTATTATTTACTGTACTGTAGTGACCTGTACTAATATTTACTGTACTGTAATGAACTATACTCAACTATTATTTACTGTACTGTACTGACCTAAACTATTATTTACTGTACTGTACTGGCCTATACTCAACTATTATTTACTGTACTGTACTGAATTATACTCAACTATTATTTACTGTACTGTACTGAATTATACTCAACTATTATTTACTGTACTGTACTGAATTATACTCAACTATTATTTACTGTACTGTACTGAATTATACTCAACTATTATTTACTGTACTGTACTGAATTATACTCAACTATTATTTACTGTACTGTACTGAATTATACTCAACTATTCTACTGTACTGTTACTGTACTGTACTGAATTATACTCAACTATTCTTTACTGTACTGTACTGAATTATACTCAACTATTCTTTACTGTACTGTACTGTACTGTACTGAATTATACTCAACTATTCTTTAACTATACTGTACTGTACTGAACTATACTCAACTATTCTTTACTGTACTGTACTGAATTATACTCAACTATTCTTTACTGTACTGTACTGACTGTACTGTACTGTACTGACCTATACTCAACTATTCTTTACTGTACTGTACTGAATTATACTCAACTATTCTTTACTGGACTGTACTGACCTATACTCAACTATTCTTTACTGTACTGTACTGAATTACTGTACTGTACTGTACTGAACTTATACTCACTGTACTACTTCTCAACTTACTGTACTGTTCTGAACAACTGTACTGACCTATACTCAACTATTCTTTACTGTACTGTACTGAATTATACTCAACTATTCTTTACTGTACTGTACTGACCTATACTCAACTATTCTTTACTGTACTGTACTGACCTATACTCAACTATTATTTACTGTACTGTACTGAATTATACTCAACTACTTACTGAATTATACTAAACTATTCTTTACTGTACTGTACTGAATTATACTCAACTATTATTTACTGTACTGTACTGAATTATACTCAACTATTATTTACTGTACTGTACTGAATTATACTCTACTATTCTTTACTGTACTGTACTGAATTATACTCAACTATTCTACTGTACTGTAGTGACCTATACTATTCTTTACTGTACTGTACTGATACTTATACTGTACTGTACTGACTATTTCTTTACTGTACTGTACTGTACTGTACTGAACTGTACTGAATATACTCAACTATTCTATTACTGTACTGAATTATACTTACTGTACTGAATTATACTAACTATTCTGTACTGTACTGAACTATACTGAACTATTCTTTAATGTACTGTACTGTACTGTACTGAATTATACTCAACTATTATTTACTGTACTGTACTGAATTATACTCAACTATTCTTTACTGTACTGTACTGAACTATACTGAACTATTCTTTACTGTACTGTACTGATACTGTACTGTACTGTACTATTCTTTACTGTACTGTACTGAATTATACTCAACTACTTACTGAATTATACTTACTGTACTGTAAACTACTGTACTGTACTGAATTATACTCAACTATTCTTTACTGTACTGTACTGACCTATACTCAACTATTCTTTACTGTAACTATTCTGTTGTACTGTACTGAATTATACTAAACTATTCTTTACTGTACTGTACTGAATTATACTCAACTATTATTTACTGTACTGTACTGAATTATACTATACTTTACTGTACTGTAGTGACCTATACTATTATTTACTGTACTGTACTGGCCTATACTCAACTATTCTTTACTGTACTGTACTGAATTATACTCAACTATTCTTTACTGTACTGTACTGTACTGTACTGACTGAATTATACTCAACTATTCTTTACTGTACTGTACTGACTGTACTGTACTGAATTCATACTGACCTATACTCAACTATTCTTTACTGTACTGTACTGAATTATACTTGAACTATACTTTACTGTACTGTACTGAATTATACTCAACTATTATTTACTGTACTGTACTGAATTATACTCAACTATTATTTACTGTACTGTACTGAATTATACTCTACTATTCTTTACTGTACTGTACTGAATTACTGTACTGTAGTGACTATACTATTCTTTACTGTACTGTACTGGCCTATACTCAACTATTCTTTACTGTACTGTACTGAATTATACTCAACTATTCTTTACTGTACTGTACTGAATTATACTCAACTATTCTTTACTGTACTGTACTGAATTATACTGACTGTACTGAACTATACTATGTACTGAATTATACTCAACTATTCTTTACTGTACTGTACTATTAAACTATTCTTTACTTTACTGTACTGTACTGAATTATACTCAACTATTCTTTACTGTACTGTACTGACTGACCTATACTCAACTATTCTTTACTGTACTGTACTGAATTATACTCAACTATTCTTTACTGGACTGTACTGACCTATATACTCAACTGAATTATACTCTATGTACTGAACTATACTGAACTATTCTTTACTGTACTGAATTATACTCAACTATTATTTACTGTACTGTACTAATTATACTCAACTATTCTTTACTGTACTGTACTGAACTTACTGACTCTTTACTGTACTGTACTGAATTATACTTACTGTACTGTACTGTATTATACTAAACTATTCTTTACTTACTGAATTATACTAAACTATTCTGTACTGTACTGAATTATACTCAACTATTCTTTACTGTACTGTACTGATACTGAACTATATACTGTACTGAACTATTCTTTACTGTACTGTACTGAACTGTACTTATACTCAACTATTCTTTACTTTACTGTACTGTACTGTACTGAACTATACTACTATTCTTTACTGTACTGTACTGAATTATACTCAACTATTATTTACTGTACTGTACTGAATTATACTCAACTATTCTTTACTGTACTGTACTGAACTATACTGAACTATTCTTTACTGTACTGTACTGAATTATACTCAACTATTCTTTACTGTACTGTACTGAATTATACTAAACTATTCTTTACTGTACTGTACTGTACTGAATTATACTCAACTATTATTTACTGTACTGTACTGAATTATACTCAACTATTCTTTACTGTACTGTACTGACCTATACTCAACTATTCTTTACTGTACTGTACTGAATTATACTCAACTATTCTTTACTGTACTGTACTGAACTATACTCAACTATTCTTTACTGTACTGTACTGACCTATACTCAACTATTCTTTACTGTACTGTACTGAATTATACTCAACTATTCTTTACTGTACTGTACTGAATTATACTAAACTATTCTTTACTGTACTGTACTGAATTATACTCAACTATTCTTTACTGTACTGTACTGAACTATACTGAACTATTCTTTACTGTACTGTACTGAATTATACTCAACTATTATTTACTGTACTGTACTGAATTATACTCAACTATTCTTTACTGTACTGTACTGAACTATACTGAACTATTCTTTACTGTACTGTACTGAATTATACTCAACTATTCTTTACTGTACTGTACTGAATTATACTAAACTATTCTTTACTGTACTGTACTGTACTGAATTATACTCAACTATTATTTACTGTACTGTACTGAATTATACTCAACTATTCTTTACTGTACTGTACTGACCTATACTCAACTATTCTTTACTGTACTGTACTGAATTATACTCAACTATTCTTTACTGTACTGTACTGAACTATACTCAACTATTCTTTACTGTACTGTACTGACCTATACTCAACTATTCTTTACTGTACTGTACTGAATTATACTCAACTATTCTTTACTGTACTGTACTGAATTATACTCAACTATTCTTTACTGTACTGTAGTGACCTATTCTATTATTTACTGTACTGTACTGGCCTATACTCAACTATTCTTTACTGTACTGTACTGAATTATACTCAACTATTCTTTACTGTACTGTACTGAATTATACTCAACTATTCTTTACTGTACTGTACTGAATTATACTTTACTGTACTGTACTATTCTTTACTGTACTGTACTGAACTATACTGAACTATTCTTTACTGTACTGTACTGAATTATACTCAACTATTCTTTACTGTACTGTACTGTACTGAATTATACTAAACTATTCTTTACTGTACTGTACTGAATTATACTCAACTATTCTTTACTGTACTGTAGTGACCTATTCTATTATTTACTGTACTGTACTGGCCTATACTCAACTATTCTTTACTGTACTGTACTGAATTATACTCAACTATTCTTTACTGTACTGTACTGAATTATACTCAACTATTCTTTACTGTACTGTACTGACCTATACTCAACTATTCTTTACTGTACTGTACTGAATTATACTCAACTATTCTTTACTGGACTGTACTGACCTATACTCAACTATTCTTTACTGTACTGTACTGAATTATACTCAACTTTTCTTTACTGTACTGTACTGAACTATACTGAACTATTATTTACTGTACTGTACTGAATTATACTCAACTATTCTTTACTGTACTGTACTGAACTATACTGAACTTTACTGTACTGTACTGAATTATACTATACTTTACTGTACTGTACTGACTATATGTACTGTACTGAATTATACTCAACTATTCTTTACTGTACTGTACTGAACTATACTGAACTATTCTTTACTGTACTGTACTGAATTATACTCAACTATTCTTTACTGTACTGTACTGAATTATACTCAACTATTCTTTACTGTACTGTACTGAATTATACTCAACTATTCTTTACTGTACTGTACTGAATTATACTCAACTATTCTTTACTGTACTGTACTGAACTATACTGAACTATTCTTTACTGTACTGTACTGAATTATACTCAACTATTCTTTACTGTACTGTACTGAATTATATTCAACTATTCTTTACTGTACTGTACTGAACTATACTGAACTATTCTTTACTGTACTGTACTGAATTATACTCAACTATTATTTACTCTACTGTACTGAATTATACTCAACTATTCTTTACTGTACTGTACTGAATTATACTCAACTATTCTTTACTGTACTTTACTGAACTATACTGAACTATTCTTTACTGTACTGTACTGAATTATACTCAACTATTCTTTACTGTACTGTACTGAATTCTACTCAACTATTCTTTACTGTACTGTACTGAACTATACTGAACTATTCTTTACTGTACTGTACTGAATTATACTCAACTATTCTTTACTGTACTGTACTGTACTGAATTATACTCAACTATTCTTTACTGTACTGTACTGAACTATACTGAACTATTCTTTACTGTACTGTACTGAATTATACTCAACTATTCTTTACTGTACTGTACTGACCTATACTGAACTATTCTTTACTGTACTGTACTGAATTATACTCAACTATTCTTTACTGTACTGTACTGAATTATACTCAACTATTCTTTACTGTACTGTACTGAATTATACTCAACTATTCTTTACTGTACTGTACTGAACTATACTGAACTATTCTTTACTGTACTGTACTGAATTATACTCAACTATTCTTTACTGTACTGTACTGAATTATACTAAACTATTCTTTACTGTACTGTACTGTACTGAATTATACTCAACTATTATTTACTGTACTGTACTGAATTATACTCAACTATTCTTTACTGTACTGTACTGACCTATACTCAACTATTCTTTACTGTACTGTACTGAATTATACTCAACTATTCTTTACTGTACTGTACTGAACTATACTCAACTATTCTTTACTGTACTGTACTGAATTATACTCAACTATTATTTACTGTACTGTACTGAATTATACTCAACTATTCTTTACTGTACTGTAGTGACCTATTCTATTATTTACTGTACTGTACTGGCCTATACTCAACTATTCTTTACTGTACTGTACTGAATTATACTCAACTATTCTTTACTGTACTGTACTGAATTATACTCAACTATTCTTTACTGTACTGTACTGAATTATACTCAACTATTCTTTACTGTACTGTACTGAACTATACTGAACTATTCTTTACTGTACTGTACTGAATTATACTCAACTATTCTTTACTGTACTGTACTGTACTGAATTATACTAAACTATTCTTTACTGTACTGTACTGAATTATACTCAACTATTCTTTACTGTACTGTAGTGACCTATTCTATTATTTACTCTGTACTGGCCTATACTATTATTTACTGTACTGTACTGTACTGAATTATACTCTATACTGTACTGTACTGACTATTCTTTACTGTACTGTACTGAATTATACTCAACTATTCTTTACTGTACTGTACTGAATTATACTGTACTGAATTATACAACTATTCTTTACTGTACTGTACTGAATTATACTCAACTATTCTTTACTGTACTGTACTGAACTATACTGAACTATTATTTACTGTACTGTACTGAATTATACTCAACTATTCTTTACTGTACTGTACTGAACTATACTGAACTATTCTTTACTGTACTGTACTGAATTATACTCAACTATTCTTTACTGTACTGTACTGAATTATACTCAACTATTCTTTACTGTACTGTACTGAATTATACTCAACTATTCTTTACTGTACTGTACTGAATTATACTCAACTATTCTTTACTGTACTGTACTGAAACTATTCTTTACTGTACTGTACTGATACTGTACTGTACTGATTATTTACTGTACTGTACTGAACTATACTCAACTATTCTTTACTGTACTGTACTGAATTATACTCAACTATTATTTACTCTACTGTACTGAATTATACTCAACTATTCTTTACTGTACTGTACTGAATTATACTCAACTATTCTTTACTGTACTGTACTGAACTATACTGAACTATTCTTTACTGTACTGTACTGAATTATACTCAACTATTCTGTACTGTACTGAATTCTACTAACTATTCTTTACTGTACTGTACTGAACTATACTGAACTATTCTTTACTGTACTGTACTGAATATACTCAACTATTCTTTACTGTACTGTACTGAATTATACTCAACTATTCTTTACTGTACTGTACTGAACTATACTGAACTATTCTTTACTGTACTGTACTGAATTATACTCAACTATTCTCAACTATTACTTTACTGTACTGTACTGAATTATACTCAACTATTCTTTACTGTACTGTACTGAATTATACTCAACTATTCTTTACTGTACTGTACTGAATTATACTCAACTATTCTTTACTGTACTGTACTGAACTATACTGAACTATTCTTTACTGTACTGTACTGAATTATACTCAACTATTCTTTACTGTACTGTACTGAATTATACTCAACTATTCTTTACTGTACTGTACTGAACTATACTCAACTATTCTTTACTGTACTGTACTGAATTATACTCAACTATTCTTTACTGTACTGTACTGAATTATACTCAACTATTCTTTACTGTACTGTACTGAATTAAACTATTCTTTACTGTACTGTACTGAATACTGTACTGTACTGAATTATACTCAACTATTCTTTACTGTACTGTACTGAATTATACTCAACTATTCTTTACTGTACTGTACTGAATTATACTCTGTAGTGACCTTCTTTACTGTACTGTACTGTACTGAATTATACTCAACTATTCTTTACTGTACTGAATATACTCAACTATTCTTTACTGTACTGTACTGAATTATACTAAACTATTCTTTACTGTACTGTACTGAATTATACTCAACTTTACTGTACTGTACTGAACTATTCTTTACTGTACTGTAGTGACTATTCTATTATTTACTGTACTGTACTGGACTATACTGTACTGTACTGAATTATACTCAACTATTCTTTACTTTACTGTACTGTACTGTACTGAATTATACTCAACTGTACTGTACTGAACTTACTGTACTGTACTGTACTGAATTATACTAAACTATTCTTTACTGTACTGTATACTCAACTATTCTTTACTGTACTGTACTATTCTTTACTGTACTGTACTGTACTCAACTATTCTTTACTGTACTGTACTGAACTATACTATTCTTTAATGTAACTATTACTTTACTGTACTGTACTGAATTATACTCAACTATTCTTTACTGTGTACTGTATACTCAACTATTCTTTACTGTACTGTACTGAATTATACTCAACTATTCTTTACTGTACTGTACTGAACTATACTACTCTGTACTGTACTATTCTTTACTGTACTGTACTGAACTATACTGAACTAACTGTATTCTTTACTGTACTGTACTGAACTATACTGAACTATTCTTTACTGTACTGTACTGAATATCCTCAACTATTCTTTACTGTACTGTACTGAATTATACTCAACTATTCTTTACTGTACTGTTCTGAATTATACTCAACTATTCTTTACTGTACTGTACTCTGAACTATACTGAACTATTCTTTACTGTACTGTACTGAATTATACTCAACTATTCTTTACTGTACTGTACTGTACTGAATTATACTAAACTATTCTTTACTGTACTGTACTGAATTATACTCAACTATTCTTTACTGTACTGTACTGAATTATACTCAACTATTATTTACTGTACTGTACTGAACTATACTCAACTATTCTTTACTGTACTGTACTGAATTATACTCAACTATTCTTTACTGTACTGTACTGAACTATACTGAACTATTCTTTACTGTACTGTACTGAATTATACTCAACTATTATTTACTGTACTGTACTGTACTGACCTATACTCAACTATTATTTACTGTACTGTAGTGACCTAAACTATTATTTACTGTACTGTACTGAATTATACTCAACTATTATTTACTGTACTGTACTGAATTATACTCAACTATTATTTACTGTACTGTACTGAACTATTCTTTACTGTACTGTACTATTATTTACTGTACTGTACTATACTCAACTATTATTTACTGTACTGTACTGTACTGTAGTGACCTATACTATTATTTACTGTACTGTACTGAATTATACTCAACTATTCTTTACTGTACTGTACTGAACTATACTGAACTATTCTTTACTGTACTGTACTGAACTATACTGAACTATTCTTTACCTCACTGTACAGTACTCTACTGTAATGTACTGTACTGTACTGTGCTGTCCAAACTTTTGAACCAGTCATGCATGTCTATGTTTGGGCCAAATGAAGGCCGGTCCAGACGTCTGTGGATGTTAAAATTAAGGCCAGGTCGGACTAACAAAATGAAGCAACTTTTCAACGATCATGGACGTCCAGTGTCAGTTAGTGCTCAGTGGGTGAGGTGGCTGTTTACAGTACATGGAAAGAGAGGGGGCCCATGGGTTGGGCCATGGGTCGGTGTCAGTAAGAGCTGGTAGAGGTGACATTAACTGGAGAGAGAGAAGAGAAACAGGGAGAGAAGAGAAAGAGAGTGGTTGTCCAAACTTTTCACAGAGAGATAGAGAGAGATAGAGAGAGATAGAGAGAGATAGAGAGAGACAGAGAGAGAGAGACAGAGAGAGAGAGACAGAGAGAGAGAGATAGAGAGAGATAGAGAGAGAGAGACAGAGAGAGAGATATAGAGAGAGAGAATGACAGAAAAATATAAATACTTTACAAAGGTACACTTCATAAGAGGTTTATGCCCCTATCGTCCTGACTGTCACTCAGTGTCACCACCCTGCCTCCTGCCAACTCTGACACCCCGGTCCCCCTATGTGGAGAACCCCTGTAGATCAGGAGACTAGCTTTTGAAACTGTGACGGCTTACTTGTTTGAATGCAGTCATACAGTATGTATACGTGGGGAACATAGATATGTTTTTCCTGTAGGCTACATCAAGGCAGAGGTGACAGAAACAAAATAGGACACAAATAGGCCAACAACTTCATTCTGGAGTGTGGCATTTAGGTGTAAGTGGGATTTTGACATCTATATCCTCCTCGGTTGTTTTTTGTTTTAGGCCTTCTAAATGAGTGAGAAGTGAGAGCATTTAAAATGAACTCTGCCCAGCCAGTGGTAATTAGGTTGGTCTTTGAAGTCAGATGCTGTATATGTTGGATTCCCACAATGAAGTATCATTGAAAAGCATTCATGTGCTGTAACTTTTAACTACTGTAGCATGATTGGCACTTTTTAGTCTTTTGTTCCGTTGTAGAACTTTGAGTTTAAAAGTAATTGCCCTGTTAAAAGTAGAGGTCTACCGATTAATCGGAATGGAGGATTAATTAGGGCCGATTTCAAGTTTTCATAACAATCGGAAATCGGTATTTTTTCGCCTAATTATTATTATTTTTTTATATACCTTTCTTTAACTAGGCAAGTCAGATAAGAACACATTCTTATTTTCAATGACGGCCTAGGAACGGTGGGTTAACTGCCTTGTTCAGGGGCAGAACGACAGATTTTCACATTGTCAGCTCGGGGGATCCAATCTTGCAACCTTACAGTTAACTAGTCCAACGCAATAAAGACCTGCCTCTCTCTCGTTGCACTCCACAAGGAGACTGCCTGTTACGCGAATGCAGTAACCCAAGGTAAGTTGCTAGCTAGCATTAAACTTATCTTATAAAAAACAATCAATCATAATCACTAGTTAACTACACATGGTTGATGATATTACTAGATATTATCTAGCGTGTCCTGTGTTGCATATAATCTGACTGAGCATACAAGTATCTAAGTATCTGACTGAGCGGTGGTAGGCAGAAGCAGGTGCGTAACATTCATTCAAACAGCACTTTCGTGCGTTTTGCCAGCAGCTCTTCGTTGTGCGTCAAGCATTGCACTGTTTATAACTTCAAGCCTATCAACTCCCAAGATGAGGCTTGTGTAACCGAAGTGAAATGGCTAGCTAGTTAGCACGCGCTAATTGTCGTTGTGTTGCTGGTTCGAGCCCAGGGAGGAGCGAGGAGAGGGACGGAAGCTATACTGTTACACTGGCAATACTAAAGTGTCTATAAGAACATCCAATCGTCAAAGGTTAATGAAATACAAATGGTATAGAGGGAAATAGTCCTATAATTCCTATAATAACTACAACCTAAAACTTCTTACCTGGGAATATTGAAGACTCATGTTAAAAGGAACCACCAGCTTTCATATGTTCTCATGTTCTGAGCAAGGAACTGAAACGTTAGCTTTCTTACATGGCACCTATTGCACTTTAACTTTCTTCTCCAACACTTTGTTTTTGCATTATTTAAACCAAATTGAACATGTTTCATTATTACCTTGAGGCTAAATTGATTTTATTGATGTACAATATATATTAAAATAAGTGTTAATTCAGTATTGTTGTAATTGTCATTATTACAAATAAATAAATAAAATAAATAAAAATCGGCCGATTAATCGGTATCGGCTTTTTTTGGTCCTCCAATAATCGGTATCGGTATCGGCGTTGAAAAATCATAATCGGTCGAACTCTAGTTAAAAGGAATACCTTTTAGATGCACCATAGAATATAGCATTTCACATGGTTCCATCAGGTTCATGTAGTAAGTTATCACAATGCCATCATTGGATTCAGGGCTTCCATCCACCCCTGTCCCTTGTCCATCTGTGTGTGGGGGTAAGAAGAGAGAGGGAGCCTCATGCAGGAGGAGCAGGTGGAGAGTAGGAAGCATGGGGCCCCTACACTTAGACCACAGTCAACAGCATGTTTGTGTGAGTCAGAGGGTAGCAGAGATAGAGACTGCTCAATGACACACTAACTCACCACTGAGAGAGGGAAACAGACACTATCACACTATCCTGCATCTCACTCTCATATCACCTCTCTCTCTCTCTCTCTCTCTCTCTCTCTCTCTCTCTCTCTCTCTCTCTCTCTCTCATATCACATATCTCTCTCATATCACCTCTCTCTCTCTCTCTCTCTCGCTCTCTCTCTCTCTCTCTCATATCACGTCTCTCTCTCATATCACCTCTCTCTCTCTCTCTATCTCTCTCATGTCACCTCTCTCTTTCTCTCTCTCTCTTGACTTCAGTTAGTGTGGACAGAACTGCTTTTTTGCACCTAATATAATATACAGTAAGTTATTACTAATCAAGTCTTCCACAAGGGTATAAACTATGAATGTTTCTCCAGTTCTTTTCAATGGCATCTATATCAGGTTTCTTCTACCCAACCTTGAATGCTAACCTAATGATGTTCAAGGTGGAGCCAATCTGTAGAAGAAGCTGATGGTAGCCTGCCTACGTATAGCCCGGGGTGTCACTTTTTAACCTTGCCCAAAAAATTTAACTCTGGGAGCACTCCTCAGACTAGCATTCCTTCCCTCCTGTCTGTACATGCAGGTGCGTGCTTCTTATTGGAATTTTACTGCAAAAACCTTGACTGTGTTTTTAGCTGCTGCCTGTCAGAGGTGTTTTAGAACACTGACAAGAAGCTAGAGGAAGCAGATTACTGCTTCTCATAATGTAGGCAAGTTTGAAAGAAGCCAGGCCCCATCATGCTGTTCATTCAGCACATTGTACATAGTTAGAATGTCTATGGCCATTCATCATACTGTAACAAGCAATAAGGACAGTATATTGGCATCTTCTTTGCACAGGGAAAACCAAAAAATGAGTTGGCGTGCTGTTGTTGTACCATTTTATCATGAGTGGGAGTGGACCATGATAGATACCAAGCTGAATTTAATGATGGTATTCTGGCGAAAATATGTAAGAAACATTTTAAGAATTGACTTAATATGCAATTTTACGTTTCTTACCACATTAAGGCAGCTAACCTTTACAAAAAAATACAAAAAAAATTCACCACTGGTCTCCCATCCATGGACGGACCAGGACCGACCCTGCTTAGCAAACCAACAGTCGGATGCAGGGAGCTATCCTGCTGGAATGAATGTGCCGAAACTTGCAACTGGAATCTGTACTTTACTTTACTATTTATATTTTTGACAACTTTTACTTTTACTTCACTACATTCCTAAAGAAGATGATGTACTTTTTACTCCGTACATTTTCCCTGACACCCAAAAGTACGTGTTACATTCTGAATGCTGAGCAGGACAGAAAAGGTTCCAATTCACACACTTATCAAGAGAATATCCCTTCATCCTTACTGCCTCTGCTGGCGGACTCACTAAACACTCATGCTTTGTTTGTAAATTATGTCTTAGTGTTGGAGTGTACCCCTGGCTATCCGTAAATTAAAAATATGAAAAAAATTGTGCTGTCTGGTTTGCTTACAGTTTTTTCCAACTGCAATGTACCAACACCAATGCAATGTAGAAACAGAAAATATTTATTAGGCCAAACATTACTGTTTCTACATTGCATTGGTGTTTACAGTGTACTTGTTACCCCTCTCAGCCGATTACTTTCACTGAAAAACATTGTATTGAAATGTAGATATAAGCCTATGAAAGACAAAAGAGCTTTAGATTTAGAACAACAGTGTTTACATGGTATATCCAAAAATGTACTATTATGAAAGCAGTGTTTGCCATTTGATGCAAATGCTTCATTCTGACATGTGTTTATGGCATTTTGAATGCAGTGTTACATTTTGAAGGAGATGTGAGGCATTTTGCATTTTGTGTGTGCAGTTTTGGGAATTGTGTGTAGAGTTTTGAAAAAAGGAGACAGTTTTGAAAACTTGTGTAAGCCGTTGGAATGTGTGTGGAGTGTGTGTGTGTGTGTGTGTGAGTGTGTGTGTGTGTGTGTGCGTGTCTGTGTGTGTGTGCTCGTGCGCACAAGAGTGTGTCAATGTGCTATTGCAGCAAGAAAATGTGTGTGTATGTGTTGGCACACAACTGATTGCCCAATGTCTGTTTCAGTGCTGTGGGAAAGACATGCCTGCTCATCAGCTACACAACCAACGCCTTCCCTGGAGAGTACATCCCCACAGTGTAAGTACTGGACCACGGACAGACACAGTGGACATGATATGGCTGGTACAGTGACAAATGTGTGGGCTGAATGGACAAACATCATACAAAATGCAACCAATAACCAGAAATAGGAAACAATATTATATTCACAATAATTCTAGGGATTGGTATGCTAGATATTGACTTTACTTTCACAAACGCCTATGGTATGCAGTTTTTATACATTCAGTGGCCCGTTTATTAGGTACACTATCAAGTACGGGGTCGGACCCCACTTTACCTTCAGAACAGCCTGAATTCTTTGGGGCATGGCGTTCAATTGTTGATCAATTGGTGTCAAGGGACCTAACGTGTGCCAGGAAAACATTCCCCACACCAGTACCGTTAACACCAGGCTGGATGGGTCCATGGATTCAAGTTGTCTTGATGCCTGTCTGCCTGCTTTATATAGCAAGCCACGACCATGTGACTCACTGTCTGTAGGAGAGATCCATTTTTGTGAACGGGGTGGTGTAACTAATAAACTGTATACTGTTTATTCTGTGTAAGGTTTTTCACTGTGATATGTTCTAGATGTAATGGACTCATTTGTCTTGCAGGTTTGATAACTACTCAGCCAATGTGATGGTGGACAGTAAGCCAGTGAACCTGGGACTGTGGGATACAGCAGGACAGGAGGACTATGACAGGCTCAGACCTCTGTCCTATCCTCAGACGGTAACACACACACACATACAGAATCTCTATTACAAATTATATACAGTGGGGTCCGGAATTATTGACACCCTTGATAAAGATGAGCAGTAATGACTGTATACTGTCCAATTAATAATGGATGCTGCCATGATTATGAATAATCCTGAATGAATCATGAATAATGATGAATGAGAAAGTTAGAGGATCAAAAATCATAGCCCCAAAACATGCTAACCTCCCCTGTTATTGGTAATGTCTTGGGGGTATGATCTTTGACCCTCTGTAACTTTCTCATTCATCATCATTCACGATTCATTCAGGATGTAAGCTGTTGACTACTTTGTTTATAAGAATCTTTAGGGGTGTCAATACATTTGACGGCTACTTTTTTGAGAAAAACATAATATTACTTGTTAAACTAAATCTCTTTGAGCAATTGTATTAGCATAAAATAATATAATTCCCACGTTGTTTGGAGCACACAATGTAGTTCAGTATTTGCATACTACATTTTATATAGTCATCATCGCTCATATTTATCAAAAGAGTCTTTTTTTTGGACCCCACGTTTTCTACTACTCTGATACACCTTTCTAACCTTCGGTACTATGTTTGTCCCCTAGGATGTGTTCCTCATCTGTTTCTCTCTAGTGAGCCCAGCATCGTTTGAGAACGTCAGAGCCAAGGTGAGTGGATGCTGTGTGATCTTCATGGATGTTGTGCTACAGTGTATAGGTACATATAGAATGCAATACACACATATTCTATTTGATCCGCCGCCGCCGGTAAAATGCCTGTCAAGATTAAGATAATGAAGTGAGTCTAAACACATAGAGAAATCAATCCATTTAAAAAGGATAGGCTACTCTGGTTTACCTGCTTTCAATAGAACATCCAAGTGTACCCTATAATAAAACAAACATATTGCAGATTCGGGCATTTACGGTACAGTAATAGGATATGGACAATATCCTAACTATGTCTGAGTAATGCTATTGTCAATAGTTATTTTGTGATCTGCTGCTTTCAGCTCTACCTATTGTTGCAGAGGCCATGGGTTTAGTCGCTTCAGTCAGACAGTCATAAATAAAATATTTAAAATCCAAGGAACAGCACATCTATTCAGGTAGCACCTTGCATCCTGTTGGATTCCAATGAACCTCACTCCATTTGGATAGGATATAGAGGTCTGTTCATCAATAGAAATCATATTCAATCATATTCATTCAGGTTTACGTCAGAGAGAAGTAATCATCTCTTCTTTAACGGAGTCAAACATGGATGTCCCATGTGAACTTAACTCGCCTAATGAACGATGAGACCTCTACCTACTCCCCCAGGTAACTGTCAGGGTCTGTGTCTTTTCACTGCACGGGGCACACAGTTCACATGTCACCTTGGCAGCTCTCAGCTACTGCTGAACGAAGCTGTCCTTGAGCCCTCTATCGCTCTACCGCCGTTCTGATGGAAAGGAGAATATAGTAATTGTCCCATCCTGTCTCTCCATCTCCATCTCTCCAGAAGTCATGGGTTTGAAACTGACACACTACTATAGAAGTTGAATTCACATAGATTACAGAAACATAATTTATTGATTGGCAGGTAAGGGTGCTCTCGAGCGGCTAGGTGTTCTTTACCATTCGGCCATCAGATTTGCCACCAATGCTTCTTATAGGACACATCACTGCACTCTATACTCCTCTGTAAACTGGTCATCTCTGTATACCCGTCTCAAGACCCATTGGTTGATGCTTATTTATAAAACCCTCTTAGGCCTCACTCCCCCCTATCTGAGATACCTACTACAACCATCATCCTCCACACGTTCTGCCATTCACATTCTGTTAAAGGTCCCCAAAGCACACACATCCCTGGATCGCTCCTCTTTTCAGTTCGCTGCAGCTAGCGACTGGAACGAGCTGCAACAAACACTCAAACTGGACAGTTTAATCTCAATCTCTTCATTCAAAGACTCAATCATGGACACGCTTACTGCCAGTTGTGGCTGCTTTGTGTGATGTATTGTTGTCTCTACCTTCTTGCCCTTTGTGCTGTTGTCAGTGCCATGTTGTTGTTATGTTGTGTTGCTGTCATGCTGTGTTGTCATGTGTTGCTGCCTTGCTATGTTGTTGTCTTAAGTCTCTCTTTATGTGGTATTGTGTTGCCTCTAATGTTGTGATGTTTGTTTTGTCCTATATTTATATTGTATTTATATTTATTTTGAATCTCGGGCCCCCGTCCCCGCAGGAGGCCTTTTACCTTTTGGTAGGCTGTCATTGTAAATAAGAATTTGTTCTTAACTGACTTTCCTAGCTAAATAAAGGTTAAATAAAATAAATACAATTTAAAAAATGACAGCTAAGTGTCTGACTCCTCTGACTTCACAGTCAACCATTTGAATTGATCTGATTAGTTTGGGAACTGTCAGTGTTGGAGAGGACAGCATTATATCAAGAGCAGTGGAGGTCAAAAGACAATGAAGTTTGATAAATCTGTTTTACTTAATATGACATTGTCAAAACAACCCTAATATGGTCCAGAGTGGTCTGAAGGCAGGTCTGGTAGGTCGCTGGAAAGTATTAATGTGTAATTTATTCTACTACATAGATTTCAAGTGCTCAAACTAAGAAGGAGGGGAAAGAAAAATGCTCTTGCTATTGGCAATTATTGAAAAGACCAGTGTCCATTCCAATTTGTGCCATTTCGAATCGCACCGCTTTCCCAAATGACTTTACTCAGCCCTTTAATTTATGATTAGCTTCAAACAATAGCAATCTTGCTTCTCCAGCCCTTATGCAAATGTTTGCCGCTTTTCACATTTAAAGAACAAACCTCTTTAGTTGTTTTTCCTCCTCTCTCCATCTTTCTCAGTCTGTTTTTTCATGGCATGTTCCCAATGAGTCTCCATGGTAACATTGACCATGTATGCAAATGGAGCCTTAGTAGATTACCAGGCTTTCAGGTGACATTAGGATCTATTTAACATGGAAGGTAGGCTACAGACTGTGTGGGGGAAGAGTCACAGCCAGAGTCACAGCCATGTAGCATGTTGCTCACACTAACCCACCCATGTCACTCTGGTATTTGCCTGTCAAAAGGAGATTCAATTGACCTGTGTTATCTCTGATTATTGCCACGGTCCAGTTTTATTTGTTAAAGTGACATCTCTTACCTGTCCTGGTATATAGAGAAGCATCCTTTCATCTCTCTTCCACAGAGTCTGTAGGGTCAGGGCAGAGGTAACCCCTTAGTTCCTGAATAGTGAAAGCCTTTTATTGTAAAGCTGCTCTTCTCCAATGAGTCCTCCTAAGGAGCTAAGACTCTGTGAGATCAACCACAGTCCTTTGTGTGGCATTCAAGGTTTGATGGCAGGAAGGCCAAAGAGTGCAGAGGAGTGGGCGTTTGTCCCCATAGACAATGACTAAATAATGGCTACCCTGCAATGAAAGAGAGACAGACACGAGAGGCAGAAAAACCTTGGTACCAATGGCAATGGTACCGAGAATGCAATGGTACCAAGAATTCTTGATGCATTTTTCACAGAATGTAGTGTGTGTGTGTTTTCTCGGTAGACTCTGTGAAATACCTGAAATGTGTGTGTGTGTGCATACAGTACAGTGGGGCAAAAAAGTATTTAGTCAGCCACCAATTGTGCAAGTTCTCCCACTTAAAAAGATGAGAGAGGCCTGTAATTTGCATCATAGGTACACTTCAACTATGACAGACAAAATGAGGAAAATAATCCAGAAAATCACATAAAATAAATCACAGAAAATAAGTATTTGGTCACCTACAAACAAGCAAGATTTCTGGCTCTCACAGACCTGTAACTTCTTCTTTAAGAGGCTCCTCTGTCCTCCACTCGTTACCTGTATTAATGGCACCTGCTTGAACTTATTATCAGTATTAAAGACACCTGTCCACAACCTCAAAAAGTCACACTCCAAACTCCACTATGGCCAAGACCAAAGAGCTGTCAAAGGACACCAGAAACAAAATTGTAGACCTGCACCAGGCTGGGAAGGCTGAATCTGCAATAGGTAAGCAGCTTGGTTTGAAGAAACCAAATGTGGGAGCAATTATTAGGAAATGGAAGACATACAAGACCACTGATAATCTCCCTCGATCTGGGGCTCCACGCAAGATCTCACCCTGTGGGGTCAAAATGATCACAAGAACGGTGAGCAAAAATCCCAGAACCACACGGGGGGACCTAGTTAATGACCTGCAGAGAGCTGGGACCAAAGTAACAAAGCCTACCGTCAGTAACACACTACGCCGCCAGGGACTCAAATCCTGCAGTGCCAGACGTGTCCCCCTGCTTAAGCCAGTACATGTCCAGGCCCGTCTGAAGTTTGCTAGAGAGCATTTGGATGATCCAGAAGAAGATTGGGAGAATGTCATATGGTCAGATGAAACCAAAATATAACTTTTTGGTAAAAACTGAACTCGTCGTGTTTGGAGGACAAAGAATACTGAGTTGCATCCAAAGAACACCATACCTACTGTGAAGCATGGGGGTGGAAACATCATGCTTTAGGGCTGTTTTTCTGCAAAGGGACCAGGACGACTGATCCGTGTAAAGGAAAGAATGAATGATGCCATGTATCGTGAGATTTTGAGTGAAAACCTCCTTCCATCAGCAAGGGCATTGAAGATGAAACGTGGCTGGGTCTTTAAGCATGACAATGATCCCAAACACACCGCCCGGGTAACGAAGGAGTGGCTTCGTAAGAAGCATTTCAAGGTCCTGGAGTGGCCTAGCCAGTCTCCAGATCTCAACCCCATAGAAAATCTTTGGAGAGAGTTGAAAGTCCGTGTTGCCCAGCAACAGCCCCAAAACATCACTGCTCTAGAGGAGATCTGCATGGAGGAATGGGCCAAAATACCAGCAACAGTGTGTGAAAACCTTGTGAAGACTTACAGAAAACGTTTGACCTCTGTCATTGCCAACAAAGGGTATATAACAAAGTATTGAGATAAACTTTTGTTATTGACCAAATACTTATTTTCCACCATAATTTGCAAATAAATTAATTAAAAATCCTACCATGTGATTTTCTGGATTTTTTTCTCTCACTTTGTCTGTCATAGTTGAAGTGTACCTATGATGAAAATTACAGGCCTCTCTCATCTTTTTAAGTGGGAGAACTTACACAATTGGTGGCTGACTAAATACTTTTTTGCCCCACTGTATGTGCGTGCTTCACTGTCACTGTTCTCATTACTATACATTCATGCTCTATAAAAAGGAAACATTTTCAACCTTGACATTCCCTCCACTCTGCTGTAACAGCTAATGATGGCTTGCAGGATGGATCCTATATTGTATTAGAGATGCCAATAATTACTGACGTATAAACATACGTAGAGCTGTTAACCAGGTGTTAAGCAGAGAAGCTGATGAAAGGCCTCCAAATGAACAGAGGCACACTAAAATAAGTGAAGGTGACTCACTAACGTCATTCATAAGCATTCATTTCCTATTCTGCAAAAGCATACACTGCTCTCTTGTTTCTATCAGTCACTCAATGCGGAAGAAGGAACTTCCTTTTTCATTGAGTGACTGATAGAAACAAGAGAGCAGCCATTTTATTTGAATAGTGTGTAATAATAATGACGGTAATGATAGTAGTAATAATAATAATAGTAATAGACAGAGTATCCTAGATTTTATGTGTGAGGAGCTATACCAGGAATCAACCTCTGCATTAACTGGCTACTCCATAATACAGTAGTAGAACCAGAGGGTAAGAGACGAAGCGAGAGGCTTGACTCTGCCCCTAAATCTGTCCACAAAATCTGTCCACAAGTAGGGATTTTTATAATGAGTGTCAAATTTCGTCAACTAAAGAATGTCATTCTAATTTGTTACGGGAGCCTTATTTGATCGAATAGACATTTTGTAATGTTTAGGTTGTTACGAATGTTCTGAAATAAGTGGACACACGTGGCATTCCTGCAACTTTGAGAAAAAATATTTTATTTTATGTGTATGTGCCCTCTCATTGGTTAGAATGTTCCCGTCTGACCCCGCCTCCTCCTGTCTGCAGTCCGCTTTGCGGACATTTATTCTCATTATTAAAGTGGTCAGTCCAGTATCTTGTCAGAATACAGATCATCTTTGGTAGAATTAAGGATGAGCTGTATCACAGAAAAGGAAGTGAAAAGTAATTCAGTACCATGTTGACCTACTCTGTGTGTGTGTGTGTGTCTGTTTGCTCCCACTAGTGGTACCCTGAGGTACGACACCACTGCCCCTCCACACCCATCATCCTCGTGGGCACTAAGCTGGATCTGAGGGACGAGAAGGAAACCATTGAGAAGCTGAAGGAGAAGAAGCTAGCGCCCATCACCTACCCACAAGGCTTAGCACTAGCCAAAGAGATAGGTATGTAGGTCTCTGAGATCCTGAATTAGTGATCGTGCATCAGAGATCTACCGTGATTGGTATACAGTGGTTTGTGATTGGATATGACTGAATCAGCGATTGATTGATTATCTGTCATTTTAATGAGTGTTGTTCACAGAGCTGTACAGTATAATGGAACACTTTGTATTCTGCTCTTAGTCCTTATACTGCATAGTTGTTGAGATTTCATGTCGCCCAAGTCATCGCCCGCCAGCCGTGCATTATGCCAGATAAACAGTCTATCCTCTTCATGTCCCTCATACATCTTTTGTGTGTTTTCTGGGTAGACTCTGTGAAGTACCTGGAATGCTCTGCCCTGACCCAGCGGGGGCTGAAGACGGTCTTTGACGAGGCCATCCGAGCGGTGCTGTGCCCCCAGCCCACCAAGGTGAAGAAACGACCTTGTCTACTCATCTGATCTCAGACCTGTGGATAGACCAAGAGGGAAGGGCTCAGGAATCACACAACAGCAATTGTTGATTTTAGTTAAATACAAAGTTTGGCAGTTTTACAAAGTGGTCTAATGTTCAGATGAGTCAACATATGTAGTGTTGAGTCTTGCCATCTGTAGTGTATATCCAGCTATAATTACAGTATATAGTGTATGCCTCAATCCCAAATGAATGGAAGATAGTTGGACCGTCGGATTGTACCATTACAGATGGTGCCTACCTTTCCCACTGGTTGGGGATTGAGGCATATAGCTGGATCTACGATTCTTCTCAATGTTAGACCACTGTTCAGGTCTGAAAACAACCATCAGACTTTCTGGAGCATCAATATAAATGTCCTTAATATTTTCAAGACAAATCCTGGATATGTACACATGGATAAGTGTTTTAGATTCATATATTGGTATTTGGTTTTGGTTTCTGACTCATTTTCTTATACACTTCTTCTATATGGTTTGTTAATGCAGTGACTGGTCCTTACTGTACAAGAAAGACACTGAAAAATACATAGACCAAACATTACAGTGTGTATAGTCAGAAATGTATTGCACCATCCTAATGTAAGAAACTTTCTAAAATGATCATGTTGTTTACTCTATAAAATTTATTTTTCATATTTTGACATGATACAGCATTCTACTATATTTCTAAGGTACCGTATTACTTTTCTCTCTATTACAATTTAATTTAACACAAAATAAAACATATGGGTGTGTTTGTGTGTCCCCTTGCCCTTAGAACAGCCTCAATTTGTTGGGGCATGGACTCTACAAGGTGTCGGAAGCATTCCACAGGGATGCTGGCCCATGTTGACTCCAATGCTTCACACAGTTGTCAAGTTGGCTGGATGTCCTTTGGGTGGTGGACCATTCTTGATACACACGAGAAACTGTTGAGCATGAAAAACCCAGAAGCGTTGCAGTTCTTGACACAAACCGGTGTGCCTGGCACCTGCTACCATACCCCGTTCAAAGGCGCTAACATTTTTGTCTTGCCCATTCACCCTCTGAATGGCACACATACACAATCCATGTCTCAATTATCTCAAGACTTAAAAATCCTTCTTTAACCTGTCTCTACCCTTCATCTACACTGATTGAAGTGGATTTAACTAGTGATAATAATAAGGGATCATAGCTTTCACCTGGATTCACCTGGTCAGTTTATGTCAAAAATGTTTTGTATACTCAGTGATAAGTACAGCATGCAAGCTTTTATTTGAGGGTATTTTCATGCATACATGACCTGTTTTGCCATTTGGGAATGAAAGCACTTTATGTTTCTCGTCCCTCCATTTGAAGAAATCATAAGTATTTGGACTTAAGTCAAAAGTTTAGCATTTGGTACCATTTTCCTTGCACACAATGACTACATCAAGCTTGTGACTTTTCAAATGTGTTGGGTGCTGGCCTCCCGAAAGGCATTGCATCACAGTGCTTGAGGTGTCACTACAGACCCGGGTTTGATCTCGGGCTGTGTGGGAGCCGGCTGCGACCGGGTTTGGCCGGCCGGGATGTCCTTGTCCCATTGTGCTCTAGCGACTTCTGTGGTGGGCCGGCCATATGCATGCTGACACGGTCGCCAGTTGTACGGTATTTCCTCCGATACATTGGTACGGCTGGCTTACAGATTAAGCGAGCAGTGTGTCAAGAAGCAGTGCAGCTTGGCAGGGTTGTGTTTCGGAGGATGCATGAGTACGTGAGTTGCGGTGATGGGACAAGACTGTAACTAACAATTGGGTAACATGAAATTGGTGAGAAAAAGGGGTAAAACGTTTTTAAAATGTAATAAATTGTTGGGTGCTTTTGTGGTTAGTTTTGGTTGTGTTTCTGATTATGTTTTGGAACTGAATGGTGAATAATGTCTTGTGCCAATATGTTTCATGTTGATGCTACCATGATTATTGCTAATCATGAATTAATTGTGAATAATGATATGGGGTATAAAGATCATACCCCCCCCCCAAATGCTTATTTAGATGAATGCCATTATTTATGATTCATTCATGATTTGTCTTAATCATTATCAGGATTCATTTAGAAGTGTTCAGAAACATCTAATCAAGGAATACTAGTAGACCGGCGACGCCGACTGCCGAGCGCCGCCCGAACAGGGAGAAGAGCCACCTTCGGTAGAAGTCGTGACAATACTGTATGGGACCAAATACTAAACTTTTGACTATTTGAATACACTATAAGTGAATTTGTCCAAATACTACTGACTTATTCTCATCGGGGAGACTAGATACATATAGTGTTTTCATTTCTAAACGGTATAACAGATAGTAATATATATGAGAATACCCTCAAATAAAAGGGTATTTGAAACATTTCATCTCAAATCCCAAATTCTGGAGTGTAGAGCCAAATAAAAAAAATACTGTCCAAATACATATGGAGGGGAGTGTGTATACCAGTATACAAGTTCTACTGGGGCCTATTTTTACAACAGCTACCTAGACATCATCTCCCCTCCAGGGCTACAGCATAGTACTGTGATGTGTCAGAAACTGACATGCACTACCACAGAAATCCACTCTGTCTTAAAATAAACTCGTATTTTCTCTAGTAGCCTCGGGTATTGATTCCAACCACAGGCATCACTCTCTCATGTTGCCTGTAGGGGAATAGAGGAGTTGCAGAGAGGCAGGATGAAGAGGTTTATTCCTCTGACTCATGACAGGTATGTATGCTGAACCCTTTGATCCATCCTTCTTGCAACTAGGCTCTGAGCAAACAGGCATCTCACAATCAAAAGTTTGATACAAAATAGGAAATGGCTCTGGCAATTCATCATTTTCACACATACATTTAAGGGTTTATTCAAACACCCATGCTATGTACGGGTGCTTTGGCTGTTCTCTCCTCCTCAGGTACAGCACAGTAGGTTACAATACAGTGTGTGACTGGATGCTGCTGGAACAGTTGTTTCAGTAATCAAACATGAGCTCTGTGTGGAGTCCTAATGATAAAGGCTGTCATTGAATCACTACTTGAAAGCCTGCTGTGACTGTGTTGCTTTTAGCCAAAGATGTAGATTTAGATGTAGACCAGGGCTCTCCAACCCTGTTCTCGGAGCGGTAGGTTTACACGCCAACCCTAATCTAGCGCACCTGATTCTAATAATTAGCTGGTTGATAAACTGAATCAGGTTAGTTACAACTGGGGTTGGAGCGAAAACCTACAGGACGGTAGCTCTCCAGGGTTGGGGATCCCTGATGTAGACAAACACACACTCCGTAGAGCTAAGTGTCAATAAAGCTTTGAGAGAAATTAAGTAAATCATTAAGACTAGCGTTTTTGGCTGAGACTTTGGTGTGCCTGCGTTCAACAACAGATGATTGAGAACAGGGAACCTGGAGCAGGCTCCTTATCCACTGTAGAACCACTGGTCCACAACCGCTCCAGGCACTGTCTGATAAGCTGATTTGGATGGTGATTAAGTTTCAAATCAAATGTTGTTATTGTATCTGTGAACACACAGCTCAGCTCAGCCTCTAGGTCCTTGTGAGACCAGCTCTGATCTGCCACATGTGTGTCACTGTGTCACTGCCTGGTAAAGAATCTTCAATCAGACACCCTCCCATGGACATCAAAGGGTGTTAAGCCAAAGTACAAACGCTGCTGTCACTAAGTTCACAGCTTCAGCTCTCAGCCACATCAGGACGTGTTTGACTGAGCCTGGAGTTAGACGAAGACACATTGAAGCAGATGATATTGTGGGTGTAGTGAAATACTTGTGTTCCTAGCTCCAACAGTGCAGTAGTATCAACAATACACACAAATCTAAAAGTAAAAATATATAAATGTTAGGACGAGCAATGTCGGAGTGGCATTGACTAAAATACAGTAGAATAGAATACAGTATATACATATGAGATGAGTAAAGCAGTATGTAAACATTATTAAAGTGACTAGTGTTCCATTATTAAAGTGGCCAGTGATTCCATGTCTATGTATATAGGGCAGCAGCCTCTAAGGTGCAGAACTGAGTAACCGGGTGGTAGCTGGCTAGTGATGGCTATTTAACAGTCTGATGGTCTGGAGATAGAAGCTGTTTTTCAGTCTCTAGGTCTCAGCTTTGACGCACCTGTACTGACCTCGCATTATGGATGGTAGCGGGGTGAACAGGACGTGGCTTAGGTGGTCGGTGTCCTTGATGATCTTTTTGGCCTTCCTGTGACATTGGGTGCTGAAGGTGTCCTGGAGGGCAGGAAGTGTGCCCCCGGTGATGCGTTGGGCAGACCGCACCACCCTCTGGAGAGCCCTGCGGTTGCGGGTAGTGCAGTTCCCGTACCAGGCGGTGATACAGCCCGACAGGATGCTCTCAATTGTCCATCTGTATAAGTTTGTGAGGGTTTCAGGTGACAAGCCAAATTTCTTCAGCCTCCTGAGGTTGAAGAGGCGCTGTTGCACCTTCTTCACCAAACTGTATGTGTGGGTGGAAGATTTCAGATTGTCAATGAGGTGTACGCCGAGGAACTTTGAAGATTTTCACCTTCTCCTGTAATGAAGAGACATTACAGGTTATAGTGGAGTTAGATGAAGAGACATTACAGGTTATAGTGGAGTTAGATGAAGAGACATTACAGGTTATAGTGGAGTTAGATGAAGAGACATTACAGGTTATAGTGGAGTTAGATGAAGAGACATTACAGGTTATAGTGGAGTTAGATGAAGAGACATTACAGGTTATAGTGGAGTTAGATGAAGAGACATTACAGATTATAGTGGAGGGAAATCAGGCCACAGACAGTGCATTCCTGTTGACTTGGGCATATTGACTATAGCTAGAGCCTAGAGTTATTCCTGGTTACGACACATGGTAAGGAAGAGCTCAGTCCTAACAAGACACCAGACATATAAACATGTGGCTTTCAGAGAATAAGAAGGGCAGTATAAGTCAGGGCGGTCCCATGGGACCATGCTCAACGATGCTGCCAGTGAGGAGGATCAAGGAGGCAGTTTCCACCGTCACCTCGTATCACAGAGCCTCACTGAGCTAAAGACAGAAAAGCAATCAGCTGGAGTCGAAGCTGATTCTGCACACAGACACTCTGTGGGTGCAATTGATGCACAATGCCCCAAACAGTTTCTTAGATTAAAGGGGAGGGGTCAACTGAGGTTAGTTCCCAGGTTCAGGACTCCGCCACCGGCTGCAAATGAGAAAGCCTGGCCCCATCCGAGGCGGAACATTTAAGGAATTACAATGAGCAGATCTCATTGCGATGCAGAGGGAAAACAGAGCATGTGAACACGTTGATGCTGTATTAGGTGGTATGTGCTGCCCACAGTACTGTGGCCAGAGGAGTTTTGGATCAGATCCATCTCATAATGTTGAAGGCTGCTGGTTGTGTAAAACACCTTGGGGAAACAGAACATAAAATGGTTGAATGTACTGTACTGTAGCTTCATTCACTGTAATTTCATTGTTGTGTTTCCAATTGTCTGAGGGGACAATGTTTGAAGGTCATCTCACACATTCAACATAATAGTGTACTGATTCCCCACATGACAGCTTTTGAATCATTGCTATGCCAACATTTGACAGAAACTCTTCCACAAAAACTGTACATGATGCCTCCTGGCCTGGTCTCGCAACATGGGGGTCTCAATGCTAACCGTCCCTGTCTCCCTGCAGTTTCCTCTGGTATATATCCTATACTGAATACTGAAACAACATGCTCTATTTGAAATACAATAGGCAGAATCAAAGGTAGTAACAAAAATTGTGTTAGTCCATATCTCTTAACAGCATAGACACTATGTTTCATACTCAATAATTAATATAACATATTATCTCATCATTACACTATTGGTATAATACACAATCAAATCATTATTTCAATCTCTATTTGAGATATGGTTTGAGATTCACTCTTCAACTGTGGCACTCTCTCGGCACGACAGTACCCAAATCTTCTTCTTTCATCCTTGTTCTATTGAAGCCTCCAAACTCTAGTGTGTGGAATCTCTCTCTTTCCTAACAGGCTGAGGGGGAGAGAATGAGGATATTTGTTAATACATTTTCCCTCCTTCTTTTCCTGACCCAGGATGACCTTGTACAACCTTTCCTCAGAGACGTCATTATTACATAACCACAACAGAAACCTAGTATGTAGGCAACTCTTCCCTCCAATACGGCTCAATCGCTGACTAAAATATGTGTGTGTGTTATTAACATAGGGGCATGGGTCTAAGCAGGTTATGTGTGTTTCCAGCATTAGTTAAACCAGAAGAGGTTTATTAAATGACGAGTTCCATACTTCCAGCCCTCAATCTCCCTTTCTGTCCCTCTGTTGCTGACCCTGGGGCCAGCTGGTGCAAGGCCACATGATCCTCTCTGGCACTCCACTGAAGATGCTGCTATGTCATATTGGAAATAGTAATTGCTTGAATAGCAGAAGTAGTTGAGCGAATGAGAGGAGGCTAGTCTCTCTCATTAAGAGGAGTGTGGGCACCTGCATCTCACACTCATTTGAAGGATGAAAGAGAGCACTGCCAAGCATTCAGAACAACCCACCACCAAACATGAATACACACATAGATACAAACTGTCGGTAGTAATTTCTTTATAGATTTAGATGGGTCTTGGATAAAAGACTAAGCAAGGCTGTTTGAAGATGAGATAACGAGAGGTACGTTTCATTTCAATGATGAGAAAGTGGCATTGCCTTCAGGCTAACTTGAAGCTGGACTTGCTGGTCACCATTGGACAGTTTAGATACATTTTGAGGGAGATATGTGATAGTTGTGCTTGTTTTGATTAATCTTGTTGTACTGTATGTGTTGTATTGTGTTGATGTTATTTTGCTTTATGTTGTATTGAATTGTGTGTTCATGTTCACAGGGCTCCCTTGAGAATGAGACCCTGGTCTAAATGGTGACCCACCCGCAAAAGTCCAATAAAACAAATTATAAAAACAAATGAGGTAAGAGCACTTAACTAGAAATCTTCTTGGAAATAGTATCATACACATACAGTATGTTTCATGTTTTTTTAGTAGCACAGCAAATACTAAATCTCTCATCAAAGCAAAGTATGTGAATTGATTGCCCCCCAACTATCTTCAGAGTTCGTTCTGTTAGGTGACCTAAACTGGGATATGCTTAACACACCGGCAGTCCTACAATCTAAAATCAATCTCACACAGATTATCAAGGAACCCACCAGGTACAACCCTAAATCTTTAAACATGGGCACCCTCATAGATATTATCCTGACCAACCTGCCCTCCAAACACACCTCCGCTGTTTTCAATCAGGATCTCAGCGATCACTGTCTCATTGCCTGCATCTGCTATGGGTCTGCGGTCAAACGACCACCCCTTATCACGGTCAAACGCTCCCTAAAACACTTCTGCGAGCAGGTCTTTCTAATCGACCTGGCTCGGGTATCCTGGAAGGATGTTGACCTCATCCCGTCAGTAGAGGATGCCTGGTTGTTCTTTAAAGTAATTTCCTCACCACCTTAAATAAGCATGCCCCTTTCAAAAAATGTAGAACTAAGAACAGATATAGCCCTTGGTTCACTCCAGACCTGACTGCCCTCGACCAGCACAAAAACATCCTGTGGCGGACTGCACTTGCATCGAATAGTCCCCACGATATGCAACTTTTCAGGGAAGTTAGGAACCAATACACACAGTCAGTCAGGAAAGCAAAGGCTAGCTTTTTCAAACAGAAATTTGCATCCTGTAGCTCTAACTCCAAAAGTTTGGGACACTGTAAAATCCATGGAGAATAAGAGCACCTCCTCCCAGCTGCCCACTGTACTGAGGACAGGAAACACTGTCACCACCAATAAATCCACGAAAATCGAGAATTTCAATAAGCATTTCTCTACGGCTGGCCATGATTTCCTCCTGGCTACCCCAACCCCGGCCAACAACTCCGCACCCCCCCCCCCCCCCCCCCCCCAGCTACTTGCCCAAGCCTCCCCAGCGTCTGCTTCACCCAAATCCAGATAGCAGATGTTCTGAAAGAGCTGCAAAACCTGGACCCGTACAAATCAGCTGGGCTAGACAATCTGCACCCTCTCTTTCTAAAACTATCCGCTGCCATTGTTGCAACCCCTATTACCAGTCTGTTCAACCTCTCTTTCATATTATACGAGATCCTTAAAGATTGGAAAGCTGCCACGGTCATCCCCCTCTTCAAAGGGGGTGACACTCTAGACCCAAACTGTTATAGACCTATATCCATCCTGCCCTGCCTTTCTAAAGTCTTTGAAAGCCAAGTTAATAAACAGATCACTGACATTTTCGAATCCCACCGTACCATCTCCGCTGTGCAGTCCAGTTTCCGAGCTGGTCACGGGTGCACCTCAGCCACGTTCAAGGTATTAAACGATATCATAACCTCCATCGATAAAAGACAATACTGTGCAGCCGTATTCGACCTGGCCAAGGCTTTTGACTCCGTCAATCACCGTATTCTTATCGGCAGACTCAAAAGCCTTATTTTCTCAAATGAATGCCTCACCTGGTTCACCAACTACTTCTCAGATAGAGTTCAGTGTGTCAAATTGGTTGTCTGGACCTCTGGCAGTCCCTATGGGGTTACCACAGGGTTGAATTCTCGGGCCGACTCTTTTCTTTGTATATATCAATGATGTCGCTCTTGCTGCTGGTGACTCTCTGATCCACCTCTATGCAGACGACACCATTCTGTATACATCTGGCCCTTCGTTGGACAGTATGTTAACAAACCTCCAAACGAGCTTCAATGCCATACAACACTCCTTCCGTGGCCTCCAACTGCTCTTAAATGATAGTTAAACTAAATGCATGCTTTTCAACCGATCGCTGCCCGCACCCGCCCGCCCGACTAGCATTACTACTCTGGACAGTTCTGACTTAGAATATGTGGACAACTACAAACCCCTGGGTGTTTGGCTAGACTGTAAACTCTTCTTCCAGACTCATATTAAACATATCCAATCCAAAATTAAATCTAGAATCGGCTTCCTATTTCGCAACAAAGCCTCCTTCACTCATTCCGCCAAACATACCCTCGTAAAACTGACTATCCTACCGATCCTCGATTTCGGTGATTTAATTTACAAAATAGCCTCCAACACTCTACTCAGCAAACTGGATGCAGTCTATCACAGTGCCATCCGTTTTGTCACCAAAGCCCCATATACCACCCACCACTGCAACCTGTATGCTCTCGTCGGCTGGCCCTCGCTACATATTCGTCGCCAGACCCACTGGCTCCAGGTCATCTATAAGTCTTTCCTAGGTAAAGCTTCGCCTTATCTCAGCTCACTGGTCACGATAACAACACCCACCCGTAGCACGCGCTCCAGCAGGTATATCTTTATGGTCATCCCCAAAGCCAACACCTGCTTTGGCCGCCTTTCCTTCCAGTTCTCTGCTGCCAATGACTGGAACGAATTGCAAAAATCGCTGAAGTTGGAGACTTCTATCTCCCTCTCCAACTTTAAACATTAGCTATCTGAGCAGCTAACCGATCGCTGCAGCTGTACACAGCCCATCTGTAAATAGTCCATCCAATCTACCTACCTCCTCCCCATATTGTTTTTATCTACTTGTTTGCTCTTTTGCACACCAGTACTTCTACTTGCACATCATCTTCTGCACATCTATCACTCCAGTGTTCATTTGATAAATTGTAATTACTTCGCCACTATGGCCTATTTATTGCCTTACCTCCTCATGCCATTTGCACACACTGTATATATACTTTTTTTTCTATTGTGTTATTGACTGTATGTTTGTTTATTCCATGTGTAACTCTGTGTTGTTGTTTGTGTCGCACTGCTTTGCCTTATCTTAGCCAGGTCGCAGTTGTAAATCAGAACTTGTTCTCAACTGGCCTACCTGGTTAAATATAGGTGAAATCAAAATAAATAAATAAAATAAACTTAGGCTTCCAACTAAAGGGGGAGAACATTGACATTGCTCTGAGACAAATTGAAAAAATGTTGCTGCATTACTCAGCAAGCTTTTTGCACAATGTTATGATTGCCTCGAGAAAATGAGGTAGAGCGTGATAGTGTGTGCGTATGTGTGTGCATATGTTTGTGTCCATGTGCATCTGTGTGTGTCATTCAAGGCTGCCTAATGTTTTGAGGTGAGCCAGCGATTGCGTCTCTTTAGCTGAAAGGAAGAGGAAAAATATAGAAAACAGAAAAGAAGTCCTCCTGGGTCTAGAATTCTGTTTCGATAAAGTACACACTCCTACACACAGCTCACTACTCCATTTCATACCTTATTTGTCAATGCCATCGCAGGCGGAGTAACAATTGAGCCATTTCTTACACAACACCTCCCACGCAACCACAACTTCCATGGTCCTGAGAACACTGAGCAGCTTGCTTTGGATCATCTCCTCATGCACAGAATGTCAATCTAATCAAAAATCTAATTAGGACACATGATGTGTAACTGAGGATGCAGTGTCCTCAGCAGACATTTGGGCTCTGGGAGAAGAGATGGGGAACACAGGAAGTTGTGACGTGTGCAGTAACTTTGGTTTGGTTGCTTCGGTTTTTAATTTACCTGCTTACCTCCTCCAATGGGCTAGAAGGGACTGCTGGTTTATCATTTACAACCAGAATTTTTTCTAATGATGGAGGCAGGAGAGAGATGGGTGACCTTTCAGGCATTGTGGGGGAGGTCTCTCCCTGTCGCAATATCTCTGTAATGTACAGAGGTCTGCTGCCACTAAGGATATGCATCAGGGAGGAAATCACCCAATTAGCTGACTGACCACTCTTTATGGCCAATGGACAGGGACGGACTGGGAACAAAAATAGTCCCAGACATTTAGAACACATTGGCTCGTTTTGTTCTTTGAGGCCCCCACACCAGCCCATTTTTTTCCCCTTGAGGCCCCCATTATAAGCCAAGTAGGGACCATTTTGTGCAAAAATAACACAATTTAGACAGGCCCACTGGGCTCTCTGCCGATGGAGCTATTCTTAAGCCTGCAGTCTCGGCCAAATGTTCCTGATTTTTGACTTCCATTATATTGGCTCTTCACAGATATGTACAGCAAATTAGTGGATTCCTGGTGAGGATAGAGTGATTTGCCTGAGAGAGAGCACTGGAATTGTCCGTATGACAGCAAACTAACAGAAGAAAAGCAGATATAGATTTGTTTTTAACTGCCAGCATTAGCGTTTCTGTTTTAACTGGTGGTCTTGTCAAACATATTCTCCAATAGGTTCTATTTTGCCATTATAAACCAGTAATTATCAGATGTTCTCATGCTATAAACGTATGTGACTTATTAATGTGCTGGAACATTTCTCCTGAAATCCTTTGGGAAAAAGATCGCCACACCTTCTACGTTAACAATAGCATACTTCGGTTATTATCAAAAGGGCATACACCAGGCTACAGATTAAGTGGGCAGAGACTGGTGGAGTGCAATGTCCAATTGACTCTAGATGTAATTCAAAGAGTAGAATCCCCAAAGCCCCCCATCTCTCTCTCTCTCACACACACAAACACACAGTAATTTATTCCAACACCTCCTACTTTTTTCTCTGGAGCGCCTTCGAGCAGAAGACCCGTTACCTAGTTACAAGCGAGTGATGGTGCAACGAGTAGCCTAATGTAATGTTGGTGGCGTTCAGTGCAGGCTACCTCTCTCGGACTGTGAACAGTCAGGTGGAAGTGCGCGTAAAAGAAAGTTCATTCCGTTCTAAAATATTTTTTTTATATCGGACACACTAAAGAAAAAACAATTGTGTACCCTATTATTTGCAAGTAACATTTTTTGGTGTAATTTCTCAAGAGAAAGCACAACTTCACCATTATTTAATCACCCAGCTGTGGATACTTACCGAAAAAACGTGTTTGCAAAAGTGAAAGGTAAGATTTTTTTTAAAATGGTTTTTGTTTAGTCTATTTCTAGAGCAATATACACTGAGTGTACAAAACATATAAGAACACCTGCTGTTTCCATGACATAGAATGACCAGGTGAATCCAGGTGAAAGCTATGATCAATTATTAACGTCACTTGTTAAATCCACTTCAATCAGTGTAGATGAAGGGGAGGAGACGGGTTAAAGAAGGATTTTTAATCCTTGAGACAATTGAGACATGGATTGTGTATGTGTGCCATTCAGAGGGTGAATGATTTAAGTGCCTTTGAACGCAACCTGGTCTCAGAGCATTTCGTATTATTCTGTTTGTAAACCCAAGACACATCATTTATTATGATATGTTACGTTTTGTATGGTATGAATTAATTTGTGGATTTCCATCAACCATTTCGTATGATATGTTATGAAATATGATTTATATTATGTCACAAATTTGTTACGGATTTGCCAAACGTACATTATGTTACGAATTTGCATAACATATGATCTATTACAAGTTCTAGCTAGGTGGCTAACAATAGCTAGCTCGCTAACATTAGCTAGTTTAGGGGTTATGGTTAAGGTTAGGGTTAAGTTCAGGAGTTAGGTTAAAGGGTTAAGGTTAGATTTAAGGGAAGAGTTAGTTAAAATAGTTAAGCTTAGGGTTAGGTCAAAGGGTTAGCTATAAGGGTTAAGATTAGGGTCAGAGTTAGCTAACATGCTAAGTAGTTCAAAAGTAAATAAAAAGTAGTAAGTAGTTGAAAAGTTGCAAATTAGCTAAAATGCTGAAGTTGTCCGTGATGAGATTCAAACTCGTACCCTTTAGGTTGCTAGACGCATGCTGTTTATCACAGTGTCTCGCCAACATACCCTAGGTGTAAAATACCTGCAAGGTGTTCTTGCAGACCATGCCCACTCCAAACACCCCTCACCCCCTGCTCACCTCCTCCCACCAGCTGAAAAAGACATACAATTATATATATTTTTTTACTTATTTAGTTTTGATAAGAAAAAAGTTGGGGTCTGATGTCTGCTGGAGATTGATGTACAAGCAGATGGACAGAGCGCAGAGTTGAGTCAATCTGAGGATGTTTTTAGCACTCAGTCTGGGCAATTGGTGGAAAATCTGGGACAGAGGGCCCAGGGGCGATCAAAATAAAAAAATTAGAGCTCAGTTAAAGTTAAAGACCATACAAGAGCAGACTCACCAATGAGCATGATGAGTTCCATCTGTCTGTCCATAGCTCTGGAGGGACAGTATGTGAGTCAGCAAGCCCTGAAGAGCTATACCATGTAGAAAAACACCCACAGGATTAGGTTAAAAATAATAACATTAATAAATCATTCAAAATGAGTTTATAGACCTGCTGGATCATCACTCTTTAATTTATTCAAGGCCTCTTGGCAGATTTCAATATGTGGGTTGGACCTTGCTAAGATGGAAAATCTGGGAACCCAGCAGCCCCCCCCCCCCCCCCCCCCCCCCCCCCCACCTCCCACACACATGCACACTCAGTATGTGTGGTCATGTGGCATTTACAGTCCATACAGAACAAAAACACAATATTAGGAACTTCTGTAGATGGTCCAATGATGTTTGTTGTTTTTAGAAAATAATGAATGGCTTTTATTAAGACATCACCTTGAGACTACACTGTTAGAAAAAAAAGAGTTCCGAAGGGGTTCCTTGGCTGTCCCCATAGGAGAACCATTTTCAGTTCCAGGTAGAACTCTTTTGGTTTCCATGGAAAGTGTTCTACGTGTAACCCAAAAGGGTTGTACCTGGAACCAAAAAAGGTTCATCAAAGGATTCTCATATGGGGACAGCCGAAGGACCCTTGTAGGTTCTAGATAGCATCTTTTTTTCCAAGAGTGTATATTACGAGTTGTAGGTAGAGCAGTGTCATAGTTCTGTGACTGTTGGGATGGGATTTTTAGATGAAGGCAGAAATATGGAAGCAGATAAGGTATGTAAACATCTTTGCATGGCAATGACATTGACCTTGGTTCTCACGTGGTCCTGTTTGCATTCAACACTGAAGGAGACTGATTCGAATAGTGTGTCCAAGCCATACATGGTGGTTATGTATAGATGTAGGTTCTTCATTTGAGCCAGTTTGCTACAGCAGGAAAGTCCTGCAGCAAAAATAAATGTGGATTATGATATGGATTATAGTTAATGGACATTTTTTTGTCAAAACACCTATGTTTTACCTCACAAGTGTGATAATTTATTAGTTAGTGTGCTGTGATCACCTATCTGTCAGGAGAATCTTTTGGCCAATTTGTGCTTGAATGCTTTCTGATTGGTAAAAATGGTTAGCTGTATGCTAAATTTCAGGGACACTGAAGTCTTTCTGTACTGATAGATACATTATTGTGTTCAGTTCCTTTATTTCCTCAAACAATATGGCCTCTAAATCATCAGCTTTTATTGACTCTGACAGTGGCACGACATGGAAAAACAAGATTGATATTTATGAGGCAAGAATCTTTGAGATTGCTTTCCGTTTGAAGGGCAAGATTAGATTGGGTAAAAAAAAAGGGGGACTGATACTTAATTAAAAAGTGAATGGCCCTTCTCTTTTTTTCAGAGATTTTTTGTGTTCCCTAGAGGGTCACAGCTTGCAAAAAGCGTTATCTGCAAATGTCAGCAGGCAAAAATAACAGAAAATAACAGTTCAAGGAAGCAGTGATTATACCTCTCAGGTAGCAAAGGAGGGTGTTCTACATCTAGTCATCCAGTTAGTGGGACCAAATAACAGCTGAGAGTCTTCATTCTCATGGACAGCTATTATCACCACTTTATCTGAGATTCTTAGAAATAGCCCGGCTAGTCTAGTGTTCAGCACAGCCACTGTGCATATGATTCTGGTTCAACTGCAAGTTACCCAAGTTGATGATCACTTGTGATTTATCAGGCCTTTGTTAATGACTGCAGCTATGAAGCTTATGAAATATGTAACTGAAATTATTTAAGCCAGTTCATGCATTAAAATGTATTCTGGAGATACTCTGTTTTTTATTTTTTAAATTCTTATACGTCCCTTAATTGTGTACTTCTTTTACCGTTGCTTGTTTTAGGTTCTTTTTAGCCATTGGTGGAGCGTCAGGTACTATCTACAATTGTGGTCAGCTTTTGGGGAGTGACAAGTCATTTATGAAACATTTATAAAGCTATTTATAGTGCACACTTTAGATTAGGAGCTGCAAAATGGTTGATTAATAATTAATAAATGGTTTCTAAGCAACTACATTAATCGTCATCTGAGGTATTAATAAGTGCATGTAGACCTACTCACATTTATAAATGCACTCATTAAGAATTCCTAAATATCCCATTCATGATATACAGTGCCTTCAGAAAGTATTCATACCCCTTGACTTATTCCACATTTATATGTGTTACAGCCTGAATTCAAAATGGACTAAATTTATATTTTTTCTCACCCATCTACAAACAATGCACCATAAAGACAAAGTGAAAACATGCTTTTTGAAATATTAGCAAATCTATTGAAAATGAAATACAGAAATATCTCATTTACTTGAGTATTCACACCCCTGAGTCAATACTTTATAGAAGCACCTTTGGCAGCGATTACAGCTGTGAGTCTTTCTGGGTAAGTCTCTAAGAGATTTCCACACCTTGATTGTGAAACATTTGCCTATTATTCTTTTCAAAATTCTTCAAGCTCTGTCAAATTGGTTCTTGATCGTTGTCAGACAACCATTTTCAGGTCTTGCTGTAGATTTTCAAGTAGATTAGGTCAAATCTGTAACTCAGGAACATTCACTGTCTTCTTGGTAAGCAACTCCAGTGTACATTTGGCCTTTTGTTATAGGTTATTGTCCTGCTGAAAGGTGAATTCATCTCCCAGTGTCTGGTGTAAAGCAGACTGAACCAGGTTTTCCTCTAGTCCTTAAACAAATACGAGCATACAAATAACATGGTGCAGCCACCACTATACTATGGAGAGTGATGTAATGTGTAATGTGTTGTATTGGATTTGCCCCAAACATAACACTTTTTAGTCAGGACAAAAAAAATAATTGATTCGCCACATGTTTTGCAGTATAACTTTAGCTCCTTATTACAAACAGGATGTATGTTTTGTAATTTTTCTTATTCCGTACCGGCTTTCTTCTTTTCACTCTGTCAGTTAGCTTAGTATTGTGGATTAACTACAATGTTGTTCATCCATCCTCAGTTTTCTTCTATTAGAGCCATTCAACTCTGTACCTGTTTTAAAGTCACCATTGGCCTCATGGTGAAATCCCTGGGCAGTTTCCTTCCTCTTCGGCAACTGAATTAGGATGTGACTGGGTGTATTGATACACTATCCAAAGTGTAACTAATGACTTCACCATGCGCAAAGGGATATTCAATATCTGCCCCCCCCCCCCCCCCCATCTATCAATAGGTATCCTTCTTTGTGAGGCATTGGAAAACCTTCCTGGTCTTTGTGGTAGAATCTGAGTTTGAAATTCACTGCTCGACTGAAGGACCTTACCAGTGGCTTCCCTAAAAAAAATACCTAGAAGAAAACATAAAATAACTTTTCTTTCGTCTCTCTGTGTTTCATAATTTTCCTTCAATTCGCAAGAGCCTGAATATCTTTCACCGGAGAAAGCATCTTAGCCAGCGAAACAGCGCCTCTCTGTCTCTGTAAGTGTAGGCCATCTATCCGATTCTGTCTGGTCAAAAAGTGTATGACATTGTTGCCTCCCGTAGCGTTTAATGCACAGGAAGACAGAATTTGGCCTCCCTTGATAAAATAAAGTATAAAATTATAGCCTATCAGTGTTGAGCTAAACTGAGTGAGCACAACTGTGAATGGTCCTGGCACACCAAAACAAAGTGTCAAGAGAAGCCAATTTGGATTTGGCTTCACTCAAATCACATCGAGATCAATACATCATTATCAGAACCAACTTGAATTGTTGCATCTCATTCTGTTGTTGTCCTCTGGTGGCTAACTAGCTAGGTAAAATTGTCCCATTCCTAAATTATCCATGGATGGAGATAAGGATTTGGACTTGTGGTTTAACCTAAATCTCCATACTGGCCAATGATTATAACAGAGATTCTGATCCAATCATAAATTCATACATTGTGCCCACAGTCTGTGAGGATGGAAGCTCAATATGTAGCTAGATGTAGAAGGTTAATGTTAACTAGCTAACATGGTCCATGAAAGGAAGTTAGGCTAGCGAGCAAGCATGTTAGCCAGGTAGCCTAGGACATAGACGTTTCGTCAACATGAAAGAGAGGAGGATAGCATTGACATTTCTCTACAAGAAGGGTGAATCAACATACACACATAAATCAGAACCATGGACAGCCACATCATATTTAGGTTACATTAATTGGATTAAATCATTTTTGGTATCTTTTAGTTGTAACTACATACATTATGCTTTGTGGACTTCACCGGACAGAGGTTGCTCTCTGGTTTTGTGATGAAACAAAAGTTGGTTGAATTTATTCTGCCACTGTGTCCTCTTATTGTCTAGGTCTTAGGCCTATATATCAAGTCCGCAAGGCATACTGTATGAACTAACAGGTTATAGAGCACACAACGCAATTATCACAACACATAGGTTGTAATATGCCTTTTTTCTGGCTTGGCTTCCCAAGTGATTTTACCCACCCACTGCTACTGGACCTTAGAGATGATTATATGTGTGGGGTAGAGAGATGCGGTAGTCATTCAAAGATCATGGTAAACACTATTATTGTACACAGAGTGAGTCCATGCAACTTATTATGTGACTTGTTAAGCACATGTTTACTCCTGTTCGTTTTTAGGCTTGCCATAACAAAGGGGTTGAATACATTTTAACTGAAGACATTCAGCTTTTAATTTGTAATTAACTTGTAAAAATTTCTAAAAACATAATTCCACTTTAACATTATGGGGTATTGTGTGTAGGGCAGTGAAAATAAATCGTAATTTAATCCATTTTTAATTCAGGCTGTAACACAACAAAATGTGGAAAAAGTCAAGGGGTGTGAATACTTTCTGAAGGCACTATATACACTGCTCAAAAAAATAAAGGGAACACTTAAACAACACAATGTAACTCCAAGTCAATCACACTTCTGTGAAATCAAACTGTCCACTTAGGAAGTAACACTGATTGACAATAAATTTCACATGCTGTTGTGCAAATGGAATAGACAGGTGGAAATTATAGGCAATTAGCAAGACACCTCCAATAAAGGAGTGGTTCTGCAGGTGGTGACCACAGACCACCTCAGTTCCTATGCTTCCTGGCTGATGTTTTGGTCACTTTTGAATGCTGGCGGTGCTTTCACTCTAGTCGTAGCATGAGACGGAGTCTACAACCCACACAAGTGGCTCAAGTAGTGCAGCTCATCCAGGATGGAACATCAATGCGAGCTGTGGCAAGAAGGTTTGCTGTGTCTGTCAGCGTAGTGTCCAGAGCATGGAGGCGCTACCAGAAGACAGGCCAGTACATCAGGAGATGTGGAGGAGGCCGTAGGAGGGCAACAACCCAGCAGCAGGACCGCTACCTCCGCCTTTGTGCAAGGAGGAGCAGGAGGAGCACTGCCAGAGCCCTGCAAAATGACCCCCAGCAGGCCACAAATGTGCATGTGTCTGCTCAAACGGTCAGAAACAGACTAAATGAGGGTGGTATGAGGGCCCGACGTCCACAGGTGGGGGTTGTGCTTACAGCCCAACACCGTGCAGGACGTTTGGCATTTGCTAGAGAACACCACGATTGGCAAATTCGCCACTGGCACCCTGTGCTCTTCACAGATGAAAGCAGGTTCACACTGAGCACATGTGACAGACGTGACAGAGTCTCGAGACGCCGTGGAGAACGTTCTGCTGCCTGCAACATCCTCCAGCATGGCCGGTTTGGCAGTGGGTCAGTCATGGTGTGGGGTGGCATTTCTTTGGGGGGCCGCAAAGCCCTCCATGTGCTCGCCAGAGGTAGCCTGACTGCCATTAGGTACCGAGATGAGATCCTCAGACCCCTTGTGAGACCATATGCTGGTGCAGTTGGCCCTGGGTTCCTCCTAATGCAAGACAATGCTAGACCTCATGTGACTGGAGTATGTCAGCAGTTCCTGCAAGATGAAGGCATTGATGCTAAGGAATGGCCCGCCTGTTCCCCAGACCTGAATCCAATTGAGCACATCTGGGACATCATGTCTCGCTCCATCCACCAACGCCATGTTGCACCACAGACTGTCCAGGAATTGGCGGATGCTTTAGTCCAGGAGCATTCCCAGGCGTTTCTCATCAGGAGCATTCCCAGGCATTTTAGGGAGGTCATACAGGCACGTGAAGGCCACACACACTACTGAGCCTCATTTTGACTTGTTTTAAGGACATTACATCAAAGTTGGATCAGCCTGTAGTGTGGTTTTCCACTATGATTTTGAGTGTGACTCCAAATCCAGACCTCCATGGGTTGATAAATTTGATTTCCATTGATAACTTTTGTGTGATTTTGTTGTCAGCACATTCAACTATGTAAAGAAAAAAGTATTTAATAAGAATATTTCATTGATTCAAATCTAGGATGTGTTATTTTAGTGTTCCCTTTATTTTTTTGAGCAGTGTATAAAGATTTATAAATATCAAACCATTAGTCAGCCATTAACACATACCTTATAAATCATCTTATGAGTTGATAATAATTTCTTTATAACTGTTTTATAAGTACAACAGTAGAACATTATTAATCATTTACAAATTGTGAATAAAAATTACTCTTTAGAGATTGCTTATTGACAATGTAGGAACAATGATTAATGAATGGTAAGTGAACTCTCTTTAAACTGTTTATAAATTATTAATTAAGGGATCTTTATCTCTATGAACTTCATGTTGTAACCATTATCTCAGATGGGCAAGAGGAGAAATGACAGAAAGTGTTCAGCATTGAGTCAAGGCCCTCAAACAATCGAAGAGCATCAAAATAGACTGGCATCAAAGGCTGTGACACATGTATCAAAGAGCATGACGAAGCCAAGAGCAGGACTGGGTGGCAGTTGTCAAAAAACATTGGATTGCTGTTGTTTTTTGTTGTTATTGTCGTCCCATTTATATCATGCCCAAGAAAACGAGAGCACTCCCTGTCCCTCAATAACCTTGCCATAGCAGCATATCCTCATGACAGAAAGCGCCTTTGGAAACATAAAAAAATACACTCAGTTCCCAGTTTATTAGACACCACCCCATTCACTAAAATGGTTCGCTCCTACAGACAGTGAGTCACGTGGCCATGGCTTGCTATATAAACCATGCAGACAGGCATCAAGGCATTCAGTTACTGTTCGACTGAACGTTAGAATGGGAAAAACTAGTGATCTAAGCAACTTTGAGCATGGTATCATTCCAAGATTACGTAGCAGTCAGGTGTCTTTGTCTTCGTCCTGTCGCGTCACATGTATATGTCTTTTTCCTTTGCATTTTCTTCGTATATATTTCGTATATATTTTTTAAAGATTTTTTAACCTCAACTCCAACATACTCTCCTGCAACCCGGCTCACCCAATGGGGTATGGATCTGCTATTTTCTTTAACCAGAACCCCCAACAGAACCAGAACCCCCAACAGAAGCTAGCCAGATAACTAGCTACTAGCTAGTAGTCAGCTAGCCACTGCTAGCGGTCATCAGCTAACCTTTAGCCAGTCTGCACAGCTCCTGCCAGTCTGCACAGCTCGATTCAACCCAGCGCATACCAAACCCTTTTTCCCCACATCTCCGGATTCCTACCACAAGCTCTGAACCTTTTCACCTGGATAATCGCAGCTAGCTAGCTGCTATCCGAGTGGCTACTCCTGGCTAACGTCTCTGTCCAAAGCAAGCACCAATTAGCCTGGAGCTCGCCTATGCTAGGCCCATCTCCCGGCAAGCTGAAGAGGTCCATCAGCCGCTCCCCGCCGATCCTTCGCGACTGGTCTACCGACGTAATCCACCAGAGGGGGTTTTCAACAGGCTCCTCCGTCACAACGTCCCCTGAATGTCCATCTGCTAGCCTGCTAGCCGCGGCCCACTAGCTGTCTAGAGCATATCGACTGTTTGCTGAAGAGGCCCATCAGCCAATTTTCTTGGGCTACAATACCTATATTGCCAATTGGCCTGGACCCTTTTAACACACGGAGCTCTGCCGATCCATCATGACTGGTCTGCCGACGTAACCGCCCGAGAGGGCTACAACTGACCCTTCCGTCGCGACATCCCCTTAAGGCCCTTCTGCTAGCCTGCTAGCCCCTGCCCGCTAGCTGTCTGAATCGCCGTGTCTCCAGCCCGCCTAGCTACTCACTAGACCCCATGACCACTCGGCTATGCATGCCTCTCCCTAATGTCAATATGCCTTTGCCCTTGCTGTTTTGGTTAGTGATTATTGTCTTATTTCACTGTAGAGCCTCCTACTCAATATGCCTTAGCTAACCCTTTTGTTCCACCTCCCAAACCTCACCTGGTTTAAATGGTGTCTCTAAAGACAATACCTCTCTCATCATCACTCAATTCCTAGGTTTACCTCCACTGTATACACATCCTACCATACCCTTGTCTGTACATTATCCCTTGAGTCTATTCTTCCGTGCCCAGAAACCAGCTCCTTTTACTCTCTGTTCCGAACGCATTAGACAACCAGTTCTTATAGCCTTTAGCCGTACCCTTATCCTACTCCTCCTCTGTTCCTCTGGTGATGTAAAGGTTAATCCAGGCCCTGCATTGCCTAGCTCCACTCCCATTACCCAGGCACTCTCATTTGTTGACTTCTGTAACCGAAAAGGCCTTGGTTTCATGCATGTTAACATTAGAAGGATCCTCCTTAAATTTGTGTTATTCACTCTTTTAGCACTCTCTGCCATCCCGGATATCCTAGCCATGTCTGAATCCTGGTTTAGGAAGGCCACCAAAAACCCTGAAAGTTCCATTCTTAACTATAACATTTTATGACAAGATAGAACTGCCAAAGGGGGCGGAGTTGCAATCTACTGCAGAGATAGCCTGCAGAGTTCTGTCATACTATCCAAGTCTGTGCCCAAACAATTTGAGCTTCTACTTTTAAAAATCCACCTTTCCAGAAACAAGTCTCTCACAGTTTCCGTTTGCTATAGACCACCTTCTGTCCCCAGCTGTACCCTGGACACCATATGTGAATTGCCCCCCATCTATCGTCAAAGACGGTACTGTTAGGTGACCTAAACTGGGACATGCTTAACACCCCGGCCATCCTACAATCTAAGATAGATGCCCTCAAACTCACACAAATTATCAATAAACCTACCAGGTACAACCCTAAATCCGTAAACACGGGCACCCTCACAGATATCATCCTATTCAACCTACCCTCCAAATACACCTCTGCTGTCTTCAACCAGGATCTCTGCGATCACTGCCTCATTGCCTGCATCTGTAATGGATCTGTGGTCAAACGACCACCCCTCATCACTGTCAAACGCTCCCTAAAACACCTCAGCGAGCAGATCTATCTAATCGACCTGGCCCGTGTATCCTGGAAGGATATTGACCTCATTCCATGCCTGGTTATTCTTTAAAAGTGCTTTCCTCACCATCTTAAATAAGCATGCCCCATTAAAAAAATGTAAAACCAGGAACAGATTGGAAGGAACAAGATAGCCCTTGGATCTCTCCAGACCTGACTGCCCTTGACCAGCACTAAAACATCCTGTGGCGGACTGCATTAGCATCGAATAGCCCCCGCGATATGCAACTTTTCAGGGAAAATATACAGAGGCAGTTAAGAAAGCAAAGGCTAGCTTTTTCAAACAGAAATTTGCATCCTGTAGCACAAACTCCAAAAAGTTCTGGGACACTGTAAAGTCCATGGAGAATAAGAGCACCTCCTCCCAGCTGCCCACTGCACTGAGTATAGGAAACACTGTCCCCACCGATAAATCCATGCTAATTAATAATTTCAATAAGCATTTTCTACGGCTGGCCATACTTTCCACCTGGCTACCCCTACCCCAGTCAACAGCCCAGCCCTGCCCCCCCCCCCCCCCCCCACACACACAGGAATTTGCCCAAGTCTCCCCATTTTTCCTTCACCCAAATCCAGACAGCTGATATTCTGAAAGAGCTGCAAAACCTGGACCTCTACAAATCAGCCGGGCTAGACAATCTGGAACCTCTCTTTCTAAAAAAGTATCCGCTGCAATTGTTGCAACTATTACTAGCCTATTCAACCTCTATTTTGGATCGTCTGAGATCCCCAAAGATTGGAAAGCTGCCGCGGTCATGCCCGTCTTCAAAGGGGGAGACACTCTAGGCCCAAACTGTGACTGACCTACATCTATCCTACCATGCCTTTCTATGGTTTTCGAAAGCCAAATTAACAAACAGATCACTGACCATTTTGAATCCCACCGTACCTTCTCTGCTATGAAATCTGGTTTCCGAGCTGGTCATGGGTGCACCTCAGCCACGCTCAAGATCCTAAACAATATTATAACCGCCATCGATCAGAGACAATACTGTGCAGCTGTATTCATCGACCTGGCCAAGGCTGTCGACTCTGTCAATCACCACATTCTTATCGGCAGACTCAACAGCCTTGGTTTCTCAAATGACTGCCTCGTCTGGTTCACCAACTACTTCTCAGACAGAGTTCAGTGTGTCAAATCGGAGGGCCTGTTGTCCGGACCTCTGGCGGTCTCTATGGGGGTGCCACAGGGTTCAATTATCGGGCCGACTCTTTTCTCTGTATACATCAATGATGTCGCTCTTGCTGCTGGTGATTCTCTGATCCACCTCTATGCAGATGACACCATTCTGTATACTTCTGGCCCATCTTTGGACACTGTGTGAACTAACCTCCAGACGAGCTTCAATGCCATACAACACCCCTTCCGTGGCCTCCAACTGCTCTTAAATGCAAGAAAAACTTCACTGCCAACGTTCACTGCCCGCACCTGCCTGCCTGTCCAGCATCACTACTCTGGACGGTTCTGATTTAGAATATGCGGACAACTACAAATACATAGGTGTCAAATACATACATGGTTAGATTGTAAACTCTCCTTCCAGACTCACATTAAGCATCTCCAATCCAAAATGAAATCTAGAATTGGCTTCTTATATCGCAACAAAGCATCCTTCACTCACACTGCCAAACATACCCTCGTAACTGACTATCCTACCGATCCTTGACTTTGGCGATGTCTTTTGAAGAACATATCAAGACCATTTCAAGGACAGCTTTTTTCCATCTACGTAACAAACTTTCTGTCCAAAAATGATGCAGAAAAATTAATCCATGCTTTTGTCACTTCTAGGTTAGACTACTGCAATGCTCTACTTTCCGGCTACCCGGATAAAGCACTAAATAAACTTCAGTTAGTGCTAAATACGGCTGCTAGAATCCTGACTAGAACCAAACAATTTGATCATATTACTCCAGTGCTAGCCTCCCTACACTGGCTTCCTGTCAAAGCAAGGGCTGATTTCAAGGTTTTACTGCTAACCTATAAAGCATTACATGGGCTTGCTCCTACCTATCTCTCTGATTTGGTCCTGCCGTACATACCTACACATACGCTACGGTCACAAGACACAGGCCTCCTAATTGTCCCTAGAATTTCTAAGGAAACAGCTGGAGGCAGGGCTTTCTCCAATAGAGCTCCATTTTTATGGAACGGTCTGCCTACCCATGTGAGAGACGCAAACTCGGTCTCAACCTTTAAGTCTTTACTGAAGACTCATCTCTTCAGTGGGTCATATGATTGAGTGTAGTCTGGCCCAGGAGTGGGAAGGTGAACGGAAAGGCTCTGGAGCAATGAACCGCCCTTGCTGTCTCTGCCTGGTCGGTTCCCCTCTTTCCACTGGGATTCTCTGCCTCTAACCCTATTACAGGGGCTGAGTCACTGGCTTACTGGGGCTCTCTCATACCGTCCCTGGGAGGGGTGCGTCACCTGAGTGGGTTGAGTCACTGATGTGGTCATCCTGTCTGGGTTGGCGCCCCCCCTTGGGTTGTGCCGTGGCGGAGATCTTTGTGGGCTATACTCAGCCTTGTCTCAGGATGGTAAGTTGGTGGTTGAAGATATCCCTCTAGTGGTGTGGGGGCTGTGCTTTGGCAAAGTGGGTGGGGTTATTTCCTTCCTGTTTGGCCCTGTCCGGGGGTGTCATCAGATGGGGCCACAGTGTCTCCTGACCCCTCCTGTCTCAGCCTCCAGTATTTATGCTGCAGTAGTTTATGTGTCGGGGGCTAGGGTCAGTTTGTTATATCTGGAGTACTTCTCCTGTCCTATTCGGTGTCCTGTGTGAATTTAAGTGTGCTCTCTCTAATTCTCTCTTTCTCTCTTTCTTTCTCTCTCTCTCGGAGGACCTGAGCCCTAGGACCATGCCTCAGGACTACCTGACATGATGACTCCTTGCTGTCCCCAGTCCACATGGCCGTGCTGCTGCTCCAGTTTCAACTGTTCTGCCTTATTATTATTGGACCATGCTGGTCATTTATGAACATTTGAACATCTTGGCCATGTTCTGTTATAATCTCCACCCGGCACAGCCAGAAGAGGACTGGCCACCCCACATAGCCTGGTTCCTCTCTAGGTTTTTCCTAGGTTTTGGCCTTTCTAGGGAGTTTTTCCTAGCCACCGTGCTTCTACACCTCATTGTTTGCTGTTTGGGGTTTTAGGCTGGGTTTCTGTACAGCACTTTGAGATATCAGCTGATGTACGAAGGGCTATATAAATATATTTGATTTGATTTGATTTGATTTACAAAATAGCCTCCAACACTTTACTCAGCAAATTGGATGCAGTCTATTACAGTGCCATCCATTTGGTCACCAAAGCCCCATATACTACCCACCACTGCGACCTGTATGCTCTCGTTGGCTGGCCCTCGCTTCATATTCGTCGCCAAACCCACTGGCTCCAGGTCATCTATAAGTCTTTGCTGGGTAAAGCCCTGCCTTATCTCAGCTCACTGGTCACCATAGCAGCACCCACCCATAGCACGCGCTCCAATGGGTATATTTCACTGGTTACCCCCAAAGCCAATTCCTCTTTTGGCTGCCCTTCCTTCCAGTTCCAGTTGGAATGAATTGCAAAAGTCACTGAAGCTGGAGACTCATATCTCCCTCTCTAACTTTAAGCACAAGCTGTCAGAGCAGTTCATAGATCACTACACCTGTACATAGCCCATCTGTAACTAGCCCATCCAACTACCTCATCCCCATACTGTTATTCATTTATTTTGCTCCTTTCCCCAGTATCTCTACTTGCCCATTCATCTTCTGCACATCCATCACTCCAGTGTTTATTTGCTAAATTGTAATTATTTCATCACTATGGCCTATTTATTGCCTTACTCTTACGTTATTTACTGTATGTTTGTTTATTCCATGTGTAACTTTGTGTTATTGTTTGTCGCACTACTTTGCTTTATCTTGGCCAGATCGCAGTTGCAAATGAGATCTTTTTCTCAACTGGCCTACCTGGTTAAATAAAGGTGAAATAAAATGTTTAATTAAAGTATGATCGTCGGTGCCAGGCGCGCCAGATCCAATATCTCAGAAGCAGCCGCCCTCCTGGGATTTTCACGCACGAGAGTGTCTAGGGTTTACAGAGAATGGTGCGACACACAAAAAACATTCAGTCAGCAGCAGTCCTGTGGGCAAAAACAGCACATTGATGAGAGATCAAAGGAGAATGGCAAGCTAACAGACGGGCCACAAACAGGCAAATAGCGGTGCAGTACAACAGTGCTGTGTATCTCGAAATGCACATTTTGTCAATCCTTGTCACAGATGGGCTTTTGCAGCAGACAACCACATCAGGTTCCACACCTATCAGCTAAAAACAAAGCGACTCCAGTGGGCACGCCATCACAAACACTGGACCATTGAGGAGTGGAAAAACATTGCCTGTTCCGACAAATCCCAGGATTTGGTGTAAGCAGCATGAGTCCATGGCCTCATCCTACCTGTTGTCAACGGTACATGCTGGAAGGCGGTGGTGTGGTATGGGTAATGTTTTCCTGGCACACGTTAGGTCCCTCGATATCAATTGAGCAATGATTCCATGCCCCAAATAATTCAGGCTGTTCTGGAGGCAAAGGCAAGACCCAGTACTAGATGGGTGTACCCAATAAACCGTGTATGATCATGTGCATTAGTGATCATCTTTAAGAGGCATGTGTCTTCTGTTCTTCCCAGCTATGGAACACAATTGATCTGGCTAAGAGGGCTGATTGCGTGGATGCAGCTCTGTAGTAGTCACTTAGCTTTTATGTCTCTTTTCCCATGGCAGCTCCGCACTGACTGGCCAGACTCGTTTAGAAATATTTGTTTACTGGACAAATGGCTCCCGAGTGGCAGTAAAAGAGAATGACATTGATTAAAAGATGTGTGTGGTCTGCATTCATACTATATTCCTGCCTTCCCCATGGTACCCTGACCAGCTCAGAACCCCAATTTGTAATCTGTGCAGAGAAGAGAAATGCTGGAGATAAGAGAGTCTTCAGAAAAAAAACTGTCCCATCGTGCAAAGACCATTCCACTAACAATATGTTAATAATTGAAGGAAATCAAGGCATTAGTGACAATGTTATGTTCATAACCCAAGGATAAAGATAAATGCAATGGCATCCCTCTCTTCTCCATGTGGAGCTGAAGACTTCAGAGCGTGATCTTGTTAGCACATCATGTGTGCCCTTGATTTGGTTCTGTTTGATTTATGGAAGCAATCCCAACGTGCTCCTTCTCCCTGGTGTCTCCGCAGCTCGGGGAAACCAGCACCAATGTTGGAGGATGGTAAATGTATGCACCTCGCATGAAAATAATCAAACCATTTAGAATATAGAAATTGTGCGATGTAGGAAAATGCTCTTAGTCAAAATGAATAATTTAAGAAATATACACTGAGTGTACAAAACATTAAGAACACCTTCCTAATATTGAGTTGCATCCCCCCTTTTTGCCCTCCGAACAGCCTCAATTCGTCGGGGCATGGACTCTACAAGGTGTCGAAAGTGGATGGATGTCCTATATGTGGTGGACCATTCTTGACACACACGGGAAACTGTTGATCATGAAAAACCCAGCAGCGTTGAAGTGGATTTATCAAGTGACATCAATAAGGGATCACAGCTTTCACCTGGATTCGCCTGATCAGTCTGTCCTAATGTTTTGAACACTCAGTGTATATACTGTATTATATTTCTCTTCAACCCCTAAAGCATTGCTGTTACAGCTTCTTAGCATAAATAGATGAATCCAGGGTCATTCCTATATGTGTTTTCATGGGATCTACACAGTATGATGGAAGGAGGTAGATAGAGAGAGAGAAAGACAGGTGTTAATTTGTTCCAGAACCCCTAGACGTCATCAGTAGTGGATGTTTACCCAGCGTGGCATTGCGACTCCACAGCTAGATACAAAAAGGGCCCTCCAAAGCCTTTGAGCTTACCTGAGATTTCTCTTGTCTCACATTAACTGTGCACACATACACACACTCCATATTTACATTCACACAAGTACATACACACAGATGACAGCATATGTGTTGGCAGAAGAGGTACACACAGTGGTCTGTGGTGCACCAGAGTACCTAGTTACCAATAAAATGTCAATTATTAGCCCCAGCAGTGTCTGTTTGTGGGAACACACTCTGTTTAATTTGTCTGAGGGGTCAATAGCCACAAAGAGAAGCCAAACACAGGTGTTGCGATCTGGTCAATTTCTCTCCATGCCCTCACTCCTTGTCTGGCCTTAATTATGTCCTGTCTGACTCATGCTGGACTGCTTACCTAGTGACATCCCGTTTGGGTGTCCTTTTTTATAATTTCATACTTATCATTTCATTTAACCTCCACCACCTGCTGCTCTTTTTTGTTTTGTTTAATCTTCCACTCTCATTGTTTCCCCGAGCTCTTCATTTGTCTTGAAACTTGTTTTAACAGCAGCTTTTCACACAGCCAGACACTGACGTCTTCTTCTCTCATGTACCTCATGCTTCTGGGAATTTACCAAACAAGGCTTTCACCTGATTGAAGTGCAAGAACACAATTAAAGCTGTTTGGAAAACCCTCAATGACGTATTGTCTGGCTACTATTGTGCCTTGGCCCTGAAAGAGCCCATAAGAGGCATAACAGACATAAAGCCGCTGTCAAGTCTGTCACATCCCTTTTAATTTGTGTCTCTCCTTCTCTCCATTGAGCTACAGATGCTTCTCAATAAAAGATGACATATGAAAGATCTCCTCAGTTTAACAAGTCTTTCTGGTCTCTCCACAGGACAGATGGGTGGGAGTTGAGAGAGACAGACAGACATCCCCCTGCTCCTCCATCTCTCCTGCCTGGACTTCTGCTCACTGCCCCCTCAGAGATGGCAGAGGACATGTGGGAGAACAGAACAGTCCCCAGCCCTTTCCCCCACCTCCCCCTGTCTTTGCTACTATGCAACGACACCTTCCTCAATGACACCCTCCTCAACGACACCCTCTTCAACTGTATCAACTCCACCAACATTCCAGAGATGCCATTAGGACCCAGTGTAGCAGGGGTCCTCATCCCACTCATCTACATCATCGTCTGTGTCATCGGCCTTGGCGGGAACAGCCTGGTCATCCACATTGTGCTTCACTACTCCAAGACGGAGTCTGTGACTAACATCTACATCCTGAACCTGGCCATCGCTGATGAGCTCTTCATGCTGGGCCTGCCCTTCCTGGCTGTCCAGAACACCCTCCAGTTTTGGCCCTTTGGCTCCTTTATGTGCCGCCTGGTCATGACCGTGGACTCCATCAACCAGTTCACCTCCATCTTCTGCCTAACTGTCATGAGCATTGACCGCTACCTGGCAGTGGTCCATCCCATACGCTCCTCCAAGTGGCGGCGGCCCCAGGTGGCCAAGGTGGTCAACGGCACAGTGTGGGCCATCTCCTTCCTGGTAGTCCTGCCTGTGGTAATATTCGCCAACGTCCACAAGACGGGTGGCACCTGCAATATCTCCTGGCCTCGGCCGGCCGACATTTGGCGGGCGGCTTTTATCATCTACACGTCCACAGTGGGTTTCTTCTGCCCACTCCTCATCATCTGCCTCTGCTACCTGCTCATTGTCTTCAAGATCCGCAGCTCTGGCAAGAAGGTCCACGCCACGTCCACCAAGCGCAGGAAGTCAGAGCGCAAGGTGACGCGCATGGTGGTGATCGTGGTCGCCGTGTTTGTCTTCTGCTGGTTGCCCTTCTACGCCCTAAACATCCTCAACCTGCTGGTGTCTCTGCCATCAGAGTACCCGGGCCTCTACTACTTTGTTGTGGTAATGGGCTACGCCAACAGCTGCGCCAACCCCATCGTCTACGGCTTCCTGTCAGAAAACTTTAAGCGGGGCTTCCGCAAGGCCCTGTGTCGCTCCTCACGCAAGGTGGAGAGCCACGACCTGACAGAGCGCCAGCAGCAGCAGGAGGAGAGAGGGAGGGTGCTGAAGCCCCGGGAGAGCTTGAGGAGGGTTGTACGAGATGAGGAGGAGGAAGAGGATGATGATGACAGGGAGGACGTCACAGAGATGACGGAGATCTGTAGGATCGCCCAGAGTGGGAACGGACATCCTGAGAGTTCCCAGGCCCTGTTAACACCCAAGGCGCCAGCTCCAGGGGCATCTGAGCATGTGGTATCCCCAGAAAGGAAAGCCAAAGCTGGTGACATTGGTGGGAAAGGCCCAAGCTTGGGTCCTCCAGCATCCCTGCATAATGGACACACCAATGGGAGTGTCAAACCACTGCCAGAGGAGCCAGTGGAGAAGAACTCCTCACTGGAGATAAGCTACCTATAATGTAAAATAACTGTCTCCGAAGTCAGTTACCTGATGGAACTTGCATTAATATTTTGTAGCATTCATGTAATGTCTGTTTAACTGTACAGCGCTATACACATATAGAGAAGAGAAGCACTCTGTAAGGCCATAGCACCTTTCATCATTTATTGCTGCATTTCTGATCAATGGGCTGAGAGTGTTTGAACTCTGCATCAAGCCAATGGAATTTGTGTTACAATGACTTGATACTGCCTGTAAAACGGTGTATATACTAGGTTGTTTCTGAAGACATTTGTATCATTTCAATCTGTGTTTATATGTTTTACCACATGATCACTGTATGTACATCATGTCTGTGCCTTTTTTCAAACTTATCTGACATATCTGATTGTAATTGTATTACATTTTTACTGCACAATGTGACAATCAATTATATATAGATGAATGTAGCGTCACTTTTATATCCTAGTCATTCACCTCGCTACACCTTAGCTGGAGGAACAGAGGACAGAAGAAAAAGAAGGCACCTTGTGTAGCTTCTATGCCATGCCAACAGAATGGCCCTACACTCTTAGAACAAGGGTTACAAAAATGTTACAAAAGGGTTCTTTGGCTGTAGATAGCACCTCTTTTTCTAAGACTGTACCAATTGTTTGTTTAGATTGTTGGGGGGGCACTGGGGGGTGCACAATCTGAGGAGGAAAACAGGTGCCCCGATTGGCATAAAATCAAACAGTGGTTATAGATTTTTGAGGGTTTATTTCGCTTGTGTGTTGTGAGCCGTGGTTGTGTTTGTACTGCTGCTATATGGGGAAGAAAAGGGCTCTGGAAAGAGTTGGCAACTTGGCATCCGGTGACAGTGTCTCATGTTACTGAATATCAAGGTGGAATATCTGGTGACAGTGTCTCATGTTACTGAATATCAAGGTGGAATATCTGGTGACAGTGTCTCATATTACTGAATATCAAGGTGGAATATCTGGTGACAGTGTCTCATATTACTGAATATCAAGGTGGAATATCTGGTGACAGTGTCTCATATTACTGAATATCAAGGTGGAATATCTGGCGACAGTCTCATGTTACTGAATATCAAGGTGGAATATCTGGTGACAGTGTCTCATATTACTGAATATCAAGGTGGAATATCTGGTGACAGTGTCTCATATTACTGAATATCAAGGTGGAATATCTGGTGACAGTGTCTCATATTACTGAATATCAAGGTGGAATATCTGGTGAGAGTGTTCAATTTGCTTGAGGGCATACCAAGGTTGCACATATTTGATTGTTGTTGTTCAACACTTGACCCTCTGGTTTCTGTAACTCAGCCTATATAGTATGCCATTTGAAAGGTCAAGGAACATCAGAGTTCCTATACACTGATTATTTATTTTAAGAATGACTTTTTTCCTGTTCTTTTGAATGCTATCTGGCAGCTATGACAGGGGAGCCACATTGGAGGCATTGAGGTTGAACAGACAGAGGATATGAGAATATAGATAGATAAGATATGAGCATGAAGGGCTGAAATCACGACATTGTAGGGATGGTATCTACAATATCTGACATCTAGGTGATTCATATGACTAAATGTGTAATAAATGTATTTGTTTTATCATAGATATGTACTTGGACAACAAAAGGAGCGCAGAATGTCAAAATAGTGGATGTTTTCTTTAGAGGTTTAGTTCATCAGGGGAAAAGACTACTGTAAATCATGCACACACCAAGCCATGAAAAAGAAACTGGTACTGTAGGTGCACACAAAATATGCATTATTAGACCGTTACACCAGAGTTATCACACAGCCACAAGCCCTCATTAACCAATTTTCCCAGTGGAGTGGAAGGCATTAGGTGAAACCACACTGACCAACACATAAAGTGCCTCAGTATATTGTTACACTCCACCAACATTGTTGACTCTTGTGTCCCTTTCACTGCATTCAATGATACAAATAGCAGTGTATTGTAGAAAGCAGTTAACTCACTTGAACAATGCTATCTGATCCATGATAAATCAATTTCCTCTGCCACCCCCGCCGCTGCCACACTCCCACACACACTCTCTCTCTCACAGCTGCATTAAGAGGTGTGAAAACATAATTAAAGGCTTATGAAAAGTGAATTGTTTCACCAATGCCATGCTTGCAGTTCCGCTGTGCAGACTTGTGACAAGCAGCATACTGTGAAGTGTTGTATAATTGCCACTTTCATGTCAAATATATACTTGTTTACTTGTACTTGAGTTGTGTACGGGATTATTCTATCATATGTGATTTTTGTTTTCCACTGTTTGTGTGATCTTTCCTCAGTGATAATCAGCACAGTGCTTATTGTAGACGGAGGTGAGGCAAGCAGCTGACCACCTGATTGGTCGACGGGTGGTATCTTTATGAATCTGTGTGATTCATTGTCCACTCTCTCCACCCACAGACGCCCACCTAAGTATGATATGGGCACAGAAAGAAGCAAACAGAACCGCAGGTGACTCTGATAACACTGATATTATTCACTCTTTTTGGCAGTGGCTACTATGGAAACACTATGTAAACCGTGCCTGTTGTGCAAGGGTAAGAACACAACAGAGCCCTGAAAGTCAGAGAATAGGCATAGTATTTATCTCATCCAGATGTGCTATTTGGTTTGGGATTAAATCTCTCAATCCAAGGGCAACACACATGTTCTCAGCTAACTATCTGTAGAGGAGCATTCTGTGGTGTGGCCATTGCGTTCCAATGGGCCATGCCAAAACACCATCAGTGTTATTGTGCCTTTTTTTAAATTGTGTCTCAAGCATCTCATTGTGCCAATGCAATCTGACAGTTTTATCATTACTCAAAGAGACAGCTGGGGGGTAACAAGTAGATGGTTTGCTGATGGTTTGTGGGAGAAGGGACTGTTCTGGCAGATGAGGTGTGGGAGAAGGGACTGTTCTGGCAGATGAGGTGTGGGAGAAGGGAATGTTCTGGCAGATGAGGTGTGGGAGAAGGGACTGTTCTGGCAGATGAGGTGTGGGAGAAGGGACTGTTCTGGCAGATGAGGTGTGGGAGAAGGGACTGTTCTGGCAGATGAGGTGTGGGAGAAGGGACTGTTCTGGCAGATGAGGTGTGGGAGAAGGGAATGTTCTGGCAGATGAGGTGTGGGAGAAGGGACTGTTCTGGCAGATGAGGTGTGGGAGAAGGGACTGTTCTGGCAGATGAGGTGTGGGAGAAGGGACTGTTCTGGCAGATGAGGTGTGGGGGAAGGGAATGTTCTGGCAGATGAGGTGTGGGAGAAGGGACTGTTCTGGCAGATGAGGTGTGGGAGAAGGGACTGTTCTGGCAGATGAGGTGTGGGGGAAGGGAATGTTCTGTCAGATGAGGTGTGGGAGAAGGGACTGATCTGGCAGATGAGGTGTGGGAGAAGGGACTGATCTGGCAGATGAGGTGTGGGAGAAGGGACTGTTCTGGCAGATGAGGTGTGGGAGAAGGGACTGTTCTGGCAGATGAGGTGTGGGAGAAGGGACTGATCTGGCAGATGAGGTGTGGGAGAAGGGACTGATCTGGCAGATGAGGTGTGGGAGAAGGGACTGATCTGACAGATGAGGTGTGGGAGAAGGGACTGATCTGGCAGATGAGGTGTGGGAGAAGGGACTGATCTGGCAGATGAGGTGTGGGAGAAGGGACTGATCTGGCAGATGAGGTGTGGGAGAAGGGACTGATCTGGCAGATGAGGTGTGGGAGAAGGGACTGATCTGGCAGATGAGGTGTGGGAGAAGGGACTGATCTGGCAGATGAGGTGTGGGAGAAGGGACTGATCTGGCAGATGAGGTGTGGGAGAAGGGACTGATCTGGCAGATGAGGTGTGGGAGAAGGGACTGATCTGGCAGATGAGGTGTGGGAGAAGGGACTGATCTGGCAGATGAGGTGTGGGAGAAGGAACTGATCTGGCAGATGAGGTGTGGGAGAAGGGACTGATCTGGCAGATGAGGTGTGGGAGAAGGAACTGATCTGGCAGATGAGGTGTGGGAGAAGGGACTGATCTGGCAGATGAGGTGTGGGAGAAGGGACTGTTCTGGCAGATGAGGTGTGGGAGAAGGAACTGATCTGGCAGATGAGGTGTGGGAGAAGGGACTGTTCTGGCAGATGAGGTGTGGGAGAAGGAACTGATCTGGCAGATGAGGTGTGGGAGAAGGGACTGATCTGGCAGATGAGGTGTGGGAGAAGGGACTGATCTGGCAGATGAGGTGTGGGAGAAGGGACTGATCTGGCAGATGAGGTGTGGGAGAAGGAACTGATCTGGCAGATGAGGTGTGGATTTCGTACTCTGCCTGGTGGCTCTTTTCTTGATTGTTATTCTTGAAGTTGCTATGTTTTGTGCATCAGCAGGAGCAAATCCCTAAATGTAATTAGATTAATACAATAAAAAGTTGCTCTGGATAAGACCATCTGCTAAGTGATGTAAATGTAAAATGTAAAAATAAAGATTTTGTGGCTGTGAAACGGCTGTCTGTTTGATTGCCTATGTTCGTTATCCTAAACAAGTGGAAACAATCCATAACAACCAAAGTCATAATATTTACCTTTACCAAAATGTCTTAATGTAGCCTCATAGTAATCATCATATTTCTTAACATAGATGGAGTTTCTGTGTTTTACTATATACTCCTGGGAGTAAAGGCCAGCTCTTAACTCAATCCACTGCTGAAGTACTTCAATAAAATATTTTCAATCCCATTTATTTCCTAACTCGCTGATCCAAAAGGACATTTCTGCAAAGATTACAAGCAGCAATGACACACTCTGTCCTGCCGGTCTCACATTGAAACAGCATGTAGAGCTATAGGTATAACACTCACTACACATTGTATTTCTCCTCAAATAAAAACGTAGGTTGACACACGGAAATCACATTTGGCAGAGACATGCCGCTGATTCGTCAACAGACCTTCCGTTGTTTTATATGAGGAAACGATTGGAAGGCATGGACCCCAGGGTTACCATGTGAGAGCAGTAAGCAATGCAGCATGGGACCATAGTGGTATTGATCTACCCTCAGTGGGTGAAGGATAACGATCAAAACACTCTGCTACAGGCAATTCCCCTGTAACAGAATGACACAGACTCAGATCTTTCACTTTAAAGCATTCCAAACAAAAACTATTTGATTGCAAAGTTAAAACTCTATGCACAACGACTACTGTTAACAACTTCCACAGACAATTTTAACAAAGACACAGTTACTCGAAGAACAGTGCAGAAGTCACATTTGGTTGCAAATTAAGATTCAAAGATGTCTGCATAAAGAGTGGAATGTCAGCTATGATATGTACACCTTGAGTTTGAAAAAATCTATTTTTGTTATGCTCTTGCAAGTGACGGGGCAAGTAGCTTCACAGTTTTAGAGTTTTGTAGGTTTTTTGAATGGTTTTCAATGGGCAAGAAAGTAGCACAATTGTATTTAGTCAAATTTCATCCATAAACACAAATATAATTTTTTCTATATTTTATATGACCACGTTTTCATGAATTTGATGATATAATCGTCAAGCCCATTCCAAAGACCAGGGACATGAACACAGAAGTATGATGTAGGAACGTGTCACTTGTAAGTGGTGGTTTAACACCCGATAACAGAATGACGGTAACAGATTGACATCATGGGTCATTGATCTGTACTATATTAGAATTATGGATTTCATTCTCTTCATGGTGATGTATCCTGAATTTGTACACAAAGGTAGAAAAATGTAATATCCTCCTTTGCATGTTTGGGTATTATTCTACATACTGGCTATTATTCTAATGCACTACACCCCCAAATAAAATTGTCTTGCCCAGTAGAGCACAGTAGAGAACAGCACATCACAGTACTGTGCACAGCAGTAGAGTAAAGTAGAGTAGGGTATAGTTCAGTACAGTTTAGTACAGTAGAGTACATTTTAGTACAGTGGATTATAGTATGGTACATTTGTTACGATCTACTAGGTGTGGTGGGTGGAATCAGGCGCAGAGAGCAGGTTCAGTCGTTTTCCTCAGATTTATTCCCCAGCGCAACAAAAACAGTCACGCCAACACACAGGGCGTAAATACGTTGCTAGTCCAAAACAACTACAGGACTAAACAGTCCGGAGAATAAATACAATAATAAATCACACCAACAAAACACAGAGTAACAAAAACAAGCCCGCACAAATACCCAGCGGGCCTAGTGCCCTTAAATACCCTACAAACAAATCCTAATACAAAACAGGTGTACCCAATTAACCAATAACCCAAAACAAACGGAAAGGGAATCGATGGCAGCTAATAGGCCGGCGACGACGACCGTCGAGCACCGCCCGAACAGGAAGAGGCACCATCCTCGGCGAGGTTCGTGACAGTACCCCCCCCCTGACGCGCGGCTCCCGCAGCGCGCCGACCCCGGCCTCGAGGACGACCCGGAGGACGAGGCGCAGGGCGATCCGGGTGGAGGCGATGGAAATCCCTCAAGAGGGAAGGATCTAAAATGTCCCTCCCCGGTACCCAGCACCTCTCCTCCGGACCGTACCCCTCCCAGTCCACGAGGTACTGCAGGCCCCTCACCCGGCGTCTCGAGTCCAGAATAGCTCGTACTGTGTACGCCGGGGACCCCTCGATGTCCAGAGGGGGTGGAGGGACCTCCGGTACCTCACCGTCTTGTAGGGGACCAGCTACCACCGGCCTGAGGAGAGACACATGAAACGAGGGGTTAATACGATAATAAGAGGGAAGTTGCAATCTATAACACACCTCGTTTATCCTCCTCAGGACTTTAAATGGCCCCACACACTGCGGCCCCAGCTTCCGGCAGGGCAGGCGGAGGGACAGGTTTCGGGTCGAGAGCCAGACCCTGTCCCCTGGTGCGAACACCGGGGCCTCACTGCGGTGGCGGTCAGCGTCTCTCTTCTGCCGTTCACTGGCCTGCCTGAGAGAATCCTGGACTGCCCGCCAGGTCTCTCTAGAGCGCTGTACCCACTCCTCCACCGCAGGAGCCTCGGTCTGACTCTGATGCCACGGAGCCAGGACCGGCTGGTAACCCAGTACACATTCGAATGGCGACATATTCGTGGACGAATGCCGAAGAGAATTCTGGGCTAACTCTGCCCATGGGACGTACCTTGCCCATTCTCCTGGCCGGTCCTGGCAATACAACCTCAGAAACCTGCCCACTTCCTGGTTTACTCTCTCCACCTGCCCATTACTTTCGGGGTGATAACCAGAGGTAAGGCTGACCGAGATCCCCAGACGCTCCATAAACGCCTTCCAAACCCGAGATGTGAACTGGGGACCCCGATCGGAGACGATATCCTCTGGGACCCCATAGTGCCGGAAGACGTGGGTAAAAAGAGCCTCTGCAGTCTGTAGGGCCGTAGGGAGACCAGGCAATGGAAGGAGACGGCAGGACTTAGAGAACCGATCCACAACGACCAGAACGGTAGTGTTCCCCTGAGAAGGGGGAAGATCAGTAAGGAAATCTACCGAGAGATGGGACCATGGCCGTTGTGGAATCGGGAGGGGCTGTAACTTCCCTCTAGGAAGGTGCCTAGGAGCCTTACTCTGGGCGCATACCGAACAGGAAGAGACATAGAGCCTCACATCCCTAGCTAAGGTGGGCCACCAGTATTTCCCTCTAAGACCCCGCACTGTCCTATCGATCCCCGGATGACCCGCAGACGGTAGTGTGTGAGCCCACCGAATCAACTTATCACGAACACCAAGCGGTACGTAACTTCTGCCAGTCGGACACTGTGCAGGCGCAGGTTCAACCCTCAACGCCCGCTCGATGTCCGCGTCCACCTCCCATACCACTGGGGCCACCAGCCGAGAAGCAGGAAGGATGGGAGTGGGTTCGATAGACCGGTCCTCGGTGTCATAGAGACGGGACAGCGCGTCGGCCTTAGTGTTGAGGGAACCTGGTCTGTAAGAGATCGTAAATCTAAAACGTGTAAAGAACATGGCCCACCTAGCCTGGCGCGGATTCAGTCTCCTCGCTGCACGAATATACTCCAGATTACGGTGATCAGTCCAGATGAGAAAAGGGTGTTTAGCCCCCTCTAGCCAGTGTCTCCACACCTTCAGGGCCTTTACCATAGCTAGTAACTCCCGGTCCCCCACATCATAGTTCCGCTCTGCCGGACCCAGCTTCTTAGAAAAGAAAGCGCAGGGACGGAGCTTCGGTGGCGTACCCGAGCGCTGAGACAGCACGGCTCCAACCCCAGCCTCGGACGCATCCACCTCCACTATGAATGCTAACGAAGGGTCCGGATGCGCCAACACGGGAGCCCCAGTGAACAGTGCCTTCAACTGGTTGAAGGCTCCATCAGCCTCTGCTGACCACCGCAAACGCACCGGCCCTCCCTTCAGCAGTGAGGTAATGGGCGCCGCTACTTGGCCAAAACCCCGGATAAACCTCCGGTAGTAATTGGCAAACCCTAAAAACCGCTGCACCTCCTTTACCGTGGTCGGAGTCGGCCAATTACGCACGGCGTTAACGCGGTCACACTCCATCATCATCCCCGAGCTGGAAATGCGATAACCCAAGAAGGAAACGGCTGGTTTGGAAAACACACATTTCTCAGCCTTGACGTATAGGTCATGCTCCAGCAGTCGCCCAAGAACCTTGCGCACCAGGGAAACATGCGCGGCGCGTGTGGCAGAATAAATCAAGATGTCATCAATATAGACTACCACACCCTGCCCGTGCAAGTCCCTGAGAATCTCATCTACAAAGGATTGAAAGACGGCTGGAGCATTTTTCAACCCATACGGCATGACGAGGTACTCATAGTGGCCTGATGTGGTACTAAACGCTGTTTTCCACTCGTCTCCTCCCCGAATACGCACCAGATTATACGCGCTCCTGAGGTCCAGTTTTGTGAAGAAACGCGCTCCGTGGAATGATTCCACCGCCGTAGCGATGAGAGGTAGCGGATAACTAAAACCCACTGTGATCGAATTGAGACCTCGATAATCAATGCACGGACGCAGACCTCCCTCCTTTTTCCTCACAAAAAAGAAACTCGAGGAGACGGGTGACATGGAGGGCCGAATGTACCCCTGTCTCAGAGCTTCCGTGACATATGTTTCCATAGCCAGCGTCTCCTCCTGTGACAGTGGGTACACATGACTCCGGGGAAGTGCAGCGTTCTCCAGGAGGTTTATCACGCAATCCCACCGTCGATGGGGTGGTAATTTGGTCGCTTTCCTCTTACTAAAAGCGATAGCCAAATCGGCATATTCGGGGGGAATGCGCACGGTGGAAACCTGGTCTGGACTCTCCACCGTCGTGGCACCGATGGAAACTCCTAAACACCTCTCTGAACACTCGTCTGACCACCCCTTAAGAGCCCCCTGTTTCCAGGAAATAAGGGGATTGTGAATAGCCAGCCAGGGAACCCCCAACACCACCGGAAACCCAGGTGAATCAATAAGGTAGAAACTGATCCTCTCCCTATGATTCCCCTGCGTTACCATGTCCAGCGGAATCGTGGCCTCCCTGACCAGCCCTGACCCTAGCGGTCGGCTATCTAAGGAGTGCACGGGGACAGGTGGGTCTATCTGCACTAACGGAATACCCAATTTACGGGCGAGTCCACGATCCATAAAACTCACAGCTGCGCCTGAATCGACTAGCGCCTTATGCTGAAGAGAGGGGAAAAATGCAGGGAAAAAACTAACAAAAACATGTGACCAACAGGGAGCTCTGGGTGAGTTTGGTGCTTACTCACCTGGGGTGGCCGAGGAGCGCTCTGCCGACCATCTCGACTCCCAGAGGGACTCCTCCAACACCGGTCCGAAGTGTGTCCTCTCCGTCCACAATAGGAGCAGGAGGAGCCCCCTCTGATCCCCCTAGAAGCAGCTCCTCCCAACTCCATCGGAGTGGGAGTGGGAGAGCTGGACGGTGGAATTAACAGGACCCCTTCTGAACGCCCGCGGGCAGCTAGCAGGTTGTCCAATCGAATAGACATGTCTATTAGTTAATCCAGGGAGAGAGTTGTGTCCCTGCAAGCCAGCTCCCGGCGGACGTCCTCCCGGAGACTACACCGGTAATGGTCCATCAGGGCCCTGTCATTCCACCCAGCACCAGCAGCTAGGGTCCTAAACTCCAACGCGAAGTCCTGCGCGCTCCTCGTCTCCTGTCTGAGGTGGAACAGTCGCTCACCCGCCGCTTTACCCTCCGGTGGATGATCGAACACTGCTCGGAAACGGCGGGTGAACTCCAGGTAGTTGTCCCGAGCTGAGTCTGGACTGTTCCATACTGCGTTAGCCCAGTCCAGGGCCCTGCCCGTTAAACAGGAGACGAGGAGGCTCACACTCTCCTCACCCGAGGGAGCCGGACGCACGGTAGCCAGGTAGAGCTCCAGCTGGAGCAAAAATCCCTGGCACCCAGCAGCAGCTCCATCGTACTCCCTCGGGGGGGAGAGACGTAGTGCGCCGGACCCAGAGGACGATGTAGGTGGAGTAGGTGGTGTCGGGAGTGGGGAAGCTGGGGTAGATGTCGGGAGACCACTCCTCTCCCATCGTTCCATCCTCTCCATCATCTGGTCCATCGCGGTACCAATCCGATGGAGGACAGCTGTATGGTGATGAACGCGCTCCTCCATAGTGGGGAGAGGAGTGGTCGCTGCTCCTGCTGACTCCATTTCAAGGGGTGCGGGCTTCTGTTACGATCTACTAGGTGTGGTGGGTGGAATCAGGCGCAGAGAGCAGGTTCAGTCGTTTTCCTCAGATTTATTCCCCAGCGCAACAAAAACAGTCACGCCAACACACAGGGCGTAAATACGTTGCTAGTCCAAAACAACTACAGGACTAAACAGTCCGGAGAATAAATACAATAATAAATCACACCAACAAAACACAGAGTAACAAAAACAAGCCCGCACAAATACCCAGCGGGCCTAGTGCCCTTAAATACCCTACAAACAAATCCTAATACAAAACAGGTGTACCCAATTAACCAATAACCCAAAACAAACGGAAAGGGAATCGATGGCAGCTAATAGGCCGGCGACGACGACCGTCGAGCACCGCCCGAACAGGAAGAGGCACCATCCTCGGCGAGGTTCGTGACAACATTAAAGTATAATACAGTAGATTATACTCTACTCTACTCTAGTATGCTCTACTGTACTGTACTGACCTATACTCAACTCTACTTTTCTTTACTCTACTGTACACTCTTAGAAAACAAGGTTCCAAAGGGTTCTTCAGCTGTCCCCATTGGAAAACCATTTTTGGTTACAGGTATAACCCTTTTGGGTTCCATGGAGAACTCTCTTTGGAAAGGGTTCTACATAGAACCCAAAATGCTTCTACCTGGAACCAAAAAGGGTTCTTCAAAGGGTTCTTCCATGGGGACAGCCAAAGAACCCTTTTAGGTTCTATATAGCAACTTTTTTCCAAGAGTGTACTGTGCTCTACTATGCTCTACTGTACTGTATGTAGTGTTCTGTGCTGTCAAAACATGTGAAACAGTGATTGGTTCAGATCTGGACCGACCAAATTTCAACTACTTTTCAATGTCCATGGACGTCCAGTGTCGGTCGCTGCTCAGTGGTGAGAGGGACGGTTACAGTACATGGACGTCCAGTGTCGGTCGCTGCTCAGTGGTGAGAGGGACGGTTACAGTACATGGACGTCCAGTGTCGGTCGCTGCTCAGTGGTGAGAGGGACGGTTACAGTACATGGACGTCCAGTGTCGGTCGCTGCTCAGTGGTGAGAGGGACGGTTACAGTACATGGACGTCCAGTGTCGGTCGCTGCTCAGTGGTGAGAGGGACGGTTACAGTACATGGACGTCCAGTGTCGGTCGCTGCTCAGTGGTGAGAGGGATGGTTACAGTACATGGACGTCCAGTGTCGGTCGCTGCTCAGTGGTGAGAGGGATGGTTACAGTACATGGACGTCCAGTGTCGGTCGCTGCTCAGTGGTGAGAGGGACGGTTACAGTACATGGACGTCCAGTGTCGGTCGCTGCTCAGTGGTGAGAGGGATGGTTACAGTACATGGACGTCCAGTGTCGGTCGCTGCTCAGTGGTGAGAGGGACGGTTACAGTACATGGACGTCCAGTGTCGGTCGCTGCTCAGTGGTGAGAGGGATGGTTACAGTACATGGACGTCCAGTGTCGGTCGCTGCTCAGTGGTGAGAGGGATGGTTACAGTACATGGAAAGAGAGGGGGCTTATGGGTCGGTGGCAGTAAGAGCTGGTAGAGGTGACATTAACTAGAGAGAGAGAGAGAGAGAGAGAGAGAGAGAGAATTTCAATTTCAATTCAAAATTCTTACTCCTGAATTTATTTAGGCTAGCCATAACAAAGGGGTTGAATACTTATTGACTTAAGACATTTCAGCTTTTCTTTTTTAATTCATTTGTAAACATTTCTAAAAACATAATTCCCCTTTCAGATTATATGGTATTGTGTGTAGGGCAGTTACACAACATCTGAATTTAATCCATTTAAAATTCAGGCTGTAACACAACAAAATGTGGAAAAAGTCAAGGGATGTGAATACTTTCTCAAGGCACTGTAAGCCTTAACTTCTCAAACATATAGACTCTTAGCTTTCATATGACACCTCATTTGATGTGCTCCTATGAACTTCACATTAGTGCTCATGGGGCTTTTTAAATGGAAATGCCCACCTCTGGTTTACACAAGCAAAGTGTCAGTGCTGGTTCACTGTCTACCAAACAGTGTATATTATCTCATCGACAAACTGTCAAAGGAAGAGTAATATGAGCATCTTGACTGGCCACATTTTGATTCCTCTGATTCCCATCAAAGCTGAGGAGTGCTCTCTGATGCATCCTAATTTCAGACAATCACTCCTATGGGATGGTAAAAATAATGGGAGATGTGAACGTGATGTACTGCTGATTGCGGAGATTAAAATAAATGTGGAAGCTCTCAGTCTGTATGGTTGATGATCCCTTCATTCTACAGAATGAGAATTAAGTTTGGATTCCTCCGGGTCCAGAACTTATTCTGGTTAGCCGAGTTAACTACTTGCGGGGTACATTATTTGTCATAGTATGAACAAGTGGCCTTACATTTTCTTTTCTTAAGATCAGCACAGTATCCTTCCAAAAGCAAATCATTACACGGAGACACAGGGAACAGGATCCAGGATGAAAGGAAAGAGCTAAAATCTGAAGAACAAAGGAAATATGTTGGCAGGATCTGAGATCTTCAAGTTGTTTGGAGACCTAGAGATAATGTACATCTGAATCACACGCAAAAAAAGTTTAAAAACTAAGTGGAAGAAGCAGCACTCCGCAATACCACATCCAAAGGTGTAGGCAGAGACACAGAGCACACATTAGAGGCCTTAATACATAGCAGCTGGCAGTAATTTCCTTCCAACATATTGGAGCACATCCAATACCTCGATTATCATTAGCATTCAAGTGCAAACTGCAAGTTCAGCACAGAAGAAGCAGGTGGGTAAAGGGCAGCTTTCTGAATGTGTCGCAGCCTGGTGTTGACTGCAATGTTGCTAACCATTAACCTTTGCCTTCCTTCTCACACACAGTACTGCACATAGCATCTGACTTGGAGTATTATTCAAGGGATAATAATAGAGATCCGTTAAAATCTCCACTATTGTTGTTATTTGAATACTGCCCAAGAATCCCCAGAAAAATGATAGAAGTGGTTTCAGCAGCTCAGTGAGTTTTAACAAATATTTTAACAATGAATATTGTTGAATTAATATGTATTAATGAATTTGCACCACTTTTCCTGAGGGATTTAATAAATCCAAGGTTTTCGTGTTTGGTCCTAATGTTGAGTGCAGGAAAAGTTTACTTTAGCTTCCATTAACAAAAACAAGTGATTCCTAACTCATAATAAACAACCGCAAACTTCCTTCACACTGTATCATAAATTCTGCAACATGCAACAGCAAAAACACACCAGTGGATCTGGACAGCCTTTGAACAGAGAGCATAGGCCTTCAGGTTTCTCTTGTTCTGTATCCTGGCTTTTCTTACTGAAGGCTTAAAAGGAACGTCAGAGGCAAAGGCTCTTTATGCCTTTTGGAGGGCCCTCAGACATTTGGGGGAGTGTATCGGCCCACATCCTACGCATGATACCTAATGGCCTTCTATTTCCATTTCAACTCTCCTAGCACTGGAAGGATCAAGCAACCACCACATTAACATCTACCTGTGAAAATAGCATATTCACAGTGCCTTAATATATCACAATACATTCTGAGGACATTTCTCTCGGTCTATAAAAGCTTATTGGCTCTCATACCAGCCATAATGTCAGGGTATGTCCACAACCTGGACTCAGGGGTAGACGTAACATAGTAAATGTAAATCCGGGAAACTCCAATTAGTATGACATGTTAAGTTTTGTTTGGTACGTATTCATTTGTGGATGTCCATCGTCCAGTTCGTATGATATGTTACAAATTTCAATTCATATCTTACGGAGGAGAGCTGAGCACGCCCCTATTCACATCAACGGGCTGTACTGGAGTGGGTCGAGAGCTTCAAGTTCCTAGGTGCCCACATCACTAAGGACCTATCATGGTTCAAACACACCAAGACAGTCGTGAAGAGGGCATGACAATGCCTATACCCCTTCAGGACGCTGAAAAGATTTGGCATGGGCCCTCAGATCCTCAAAAAGTTCTACAGCTAAACCATTGAGAGCATGGTTGCATCACCACTTGGTATGGCAACAGCTTCTACCCCCAAGCCATAAGACTGCTGAACAGTTCATCAAATGGCTACCAGACTATTTACATTGACCCCTTTATTTTCTTCTTATCTATTCTTATTTTTTGCACTGACTCTCTTGCACAGGCTCAAACCACACACACGCACATACACACAGACACACACAAAACACACACACATGCATATTGACGCCACACACATACATTGACATCCCTTGACACTGTTCACTTACGCTGCTGCTACTCTGTTTATTATCTATGCCAACCACCCTACCTTCATTTTTGCCTTCAGTAACCTTCTGTCTGACAAAAGTGTAACCTGTGTGAAATGGCTAGCTAGTTAGAGGTGCGCACTTGTAGCCTTTCAATCGGTGATGTCACTTGCTCTGAGACCTTGAAGTAGTTGTTTCTAGATTTTGTGAAACGATAGATAACAATGCTTCGTAAGTGACTGTCGAAGTGTTCAGAGGGTCCTTGGCAACACTGTTATATAACCATAGCAAACGTAACATATACTAATCTGAGAGTCTCGGATTTACATTTACTAAGTCTATGAGATCAAGCTGATGTCCTTACAAACCCCATAAGCCGTATGAGACAGTATAACATGCAGATACATAATAATATATGCCATTTAGCAGATGCTTTGATCGAAAGAAACTTACAGTCATGCGTGCATTTTACAGGTGGCCCCGGGAATCAAACACACAAACGTGGCATTGCAAGTGCTATGCTCTACCAACTGAGCCATACAGGACCACATAAACATGTGTGGCCACTGCATTCAGACATGTCCCACACATACAAACTAAAGACTCCATGCAATGCTAGTCTCTAAGGGAATGAGTCACGTTGCTAAGATACCAATAGTCTGGCTGAAGAAGAAGTTTTGTAAGTGTGCTGATTATTAGATGGAGAGAAAGACAGGTAAGTGGGTGGATGGAGCTGCATCAAGGGAGATAGTGAGAGAAGGCAGACTGGTCTCATAGATCAGACGTAACATAGTAAACGTAAATTAGTACAATATGTTATGTTTGGTATGGTAACATTAGACAGAAGGTTACTTAAGGCAAAAATGTAAATGGGATTGTCGGTTGGTTGGGTGGATGTATAATGCAAACATCTAGTAACCCAAAGATTGCCTGTTCAAATCTAATTTTAGATAATTAGCAACTTTGCAACTGCTTACTAGATTTGATCTACTTTGCAACTATATATAATATGTTTTGGAAATTCGTAACATACTGCACGAACTGAAACTTGTAACATTTTGTACGAATAGCAATGCGTTGCATATCATATGACTAAATGACTAAAATGGAAATGGAAACGAAATGGATGAGGGCGATCCACAAATGAATACATACCATATGAAACATAACATATCATACTAAATGTAGTGTCACAAATGTACATACAGAATCATATGAAAAGCTCTGAGACCACGTTGAAGAAGGAGGAGGTAGAGAAAGAGAATGAAAGGGCAAAATAGATTAGACCCACTCTGAAGGGCAAGCTGCTCCTTTGTCTTCCTCCTGAAAACCACTGCTCACTAGGGCTTGAGTACAGGGTGCTTCTACCACTGGTCTTCACATTAACAATACTAGCTGTAGTAGAGAATGATATAGCCTACAAGTACTTTTAGTCATTATCATAGATGAGTTGCCTGCTATTAGCGAACCAGGTAATTCATTACCTGTAGAAACAAGAAGACATCAAGAGAACTTGAGCTCTTCTCAGAGTTGATGTACACATTCATCAATGTCCTAGGTTAACATTCTCACACCGCTTCTGTTCTATCCATCAACCACTGCTCTTTTATTCCCCCCATTCATCATTCGGCGCACGTGACAAAAATACATTTATTTGATGTTTTAGGGGGAGCTTTGTAATTGCTCCTGTCACTGGTTATCAGGTGATAATTTCTCAACTGCTCCACTGCAGGCTCCTCAATAATTCCTCAATGACTCTTAATCAGTAGGGTGCACCGCCTGCCGATAGGCTTTTAATACCACCTCTACACCACCACCACATGCGCACTGTGATGACCTCTTGAATCACCCCCTAGAACTCATACTTCCCTGTCGACACTGCTTAGACTGGGGGCTCCGGGGCTCCTGTTAGCTTCAGCAGCACCATTGTGAATCAACTACCAGGTAGATATAACAAGTATTTCATGTGGTTGATTGTTGATCCAATCAATCAATTTCACTTTCTAAATTGCATCTATTTTCACCGCTTGGCCATGACCATTTTTTAATTGGCTATTGCAAGGACTTTGTTGCTCTCCACAATCAAATAACGACTTGTCTCTGATTTATACTTCATGTGTGACTTTCATCTCCAGCACTTCAATATTCTGTCAGTTGTATTGAGAGAGCCATTTGTCTTGGATACATCTCATTGATGAATTAACACACAGCAGCAGAAAAAAAACTGTGCTCTTGACTAAACTCGGTTAGTACACTCTTAGAAAAAAAGGTGCTATCTAGAACCTTAAAGGGTTCTTCTGCTGTCCCATAGAACCCTTTGAAGAACCCTTGTTCGTTCCAGGTACAACTCTTTTGGGTTATATGTAGAACCCTTTCCACAAAGGATTCTACATGGAACCCAAAAGAGTTCTACCTGAAACCAAAAAGGGTTCTCCAATGGGGACAGCTGAAGAACCCTTTTCAAATCAAATCAAATTGTATTTGTTACATGTGCCGAGTACAACAGGTATTCAACCTTACCGTGAAATGCTTACTTAACTCTATTGGGGGTGGGGGGGGGGGGGGGGGGGGGGGTTAATGTAAGTAGTCCGGGTGGCCATTTGATCAATTGTTCAGCAGTCTTATGGCTTAGGTGTAAAAGCTGTTAAGAAGCGTTTTGGACCTAGACTTGGCGCTCCGGTACTGCTTGCCGTGCGATAGAAGAGAAAACAGTAAATGACTTGGGTGGCTGGAGTCTATGACAATATTTTGGGCCTTCCTCTGACACCGCCTAGAATATAGGACCTGAATGGCAAGAAGCTGGGCCGTATGCACTACCCTCTGTAGCGCCTTATGGTCGGATGCCAAGCAGTTGCCATGCCAAGCAGTGATGCAACCAGTCACGATGCTCTCGATGGTGCCACTGTAGAACTTTTTGAGGATCTAGGGAACCCTTTTTTCTAAGAGTGTACAACTTATTCATTTTTTGGGGGGGTTTTGTGATTAAATAGGACTTTGGAATGGCTGTCTGACTAATGTCTTATCACATTTATACTCTGCAAAGCACTAAAAACATCAAAACAAATTAGAGTGAATATGCTACAAATGTGTTCCAGTCTATATTAGTGCATCCTAATCAGAATAATGATTAATCTTGTCACTTTCAATACAGACACAGCGTGTTAGCGTGCATATCCCAACATGATGTGACAGAACGTTTGATTTCAGAGGCAGAGGTCTCCACAGTAATGTTATTCTCAGCACATGGGTAATGCTCGCCTGCCCACGTTTGTTGAAGGGCATTGCTTGCATACTGCAATGTACAGGTAACCTTGGAGTTTTGCCTAAACAGCAGCATCCTCTGATGAGAGGACTGTGAGGTTGGATGCCTTTGAGAGTCCCTGTCCAATCACATTCAACAGCCACGGCAAAACGTGAATATTTTAGCACATCTCACTAACCAAGACCAATTAAAAACATGCATACAAAGCACAAACTTAAACATGACAGATTATCAATGTTTCAAAGCAGACCTTTGTGTTACAGACATTATGCTGCCTGCTTAGCAAGTATCGCTTGCAGCTCACACCGGAGCTCAAACCCAGGACATTTGCTTTGCTAACACATGTGACCATCCTCCTTGACAGCAAAGCAACCATTTAAGCTATGGAATAATATCAAATGCCATAGCTCCATCTGCAACATTTCAATCTAGCTGTGGAGTAAGCTTAAGTACGTTCTTAATTCTGTTACATTTCCATTTAGCACTTTGTCTCCGTTGTGATGTCATAACTTGAGGGTATTGGAGTCTGTTTACGATCACAGTCAGACTGGACTGGGGGTGAACTCATGGATGCCATCATTATCATCATAACTCCAGGTCTATTTATTATTATTTTCAGAAGTGTAGAATATTTGCAGGACTGCAGGTAGGTAGAATAGGATACAGAACATTTTAGGTTTCTTTTTTTTATTCAATTGAACCTTTATTTAAATAGGCAAGTCAGTTAAGAACAAATTCTTATTCACAATGACGGCCTACCCCAGCCAAACCCGGTTGATGCTGAGCCAATTGTGCTACGCCCAATCACGGCCAGATGTGATGCAGCCTGAATTCGAACCAAGTACTATAGTGACGCCCCTTGCACTGAGATGCAGTTCCTTTAGACCACCGCGCCACTTGGGAGCAAATCTGTAGAATAAGATAATAATCTGTGGAAGATAGCCTACTTCAGACTGATCTCTCGTGGACAGATCTGGTACCGTAGAATGTTGCATTCTAATCTAATATTTCAAATATATTTAGTAATATAATCAATTTAATTATTAAATAGTTTATCCGGACTTTCCAATTGAATAGTGTGCACCATTAAAATGTTACAAATATGTCTGTGATGTACTGATAATTAAATAGACTTTCCCCATAATTAAATGTACATGATAGAAGAAGGCAGAGTTTAGTAACTTGTTCAATATTACCATCAACAAAGAAGAAATATGATAACAGTCTGGTTTCAATTTAAACAATTGTTGTGGAGGAAACATATATTACAAAGCAAAGGAAACTGGCATTGACACCAAAATGTGTAATGAAAAAGTTGCATATATTTTTTGGGGGGGGGGATCTGCATTTACAGTGGCGAGAGAAAGTTAGTGAACTCTAGAATTTTCTGCATTTTAGAATACATTTGACCTAAAATGTGATCAGATCTTCATCTAGTTCTAGTACTAGATCAAATTAACCTGATTAAACAAATATCAAATCAAATCAATGTTTTATTTTTCCAAATAACACAAAACCAATTGTACTTTTTCATTTCTTTATTGAGCAAATAGATCCAACATTCAATTTCTTTGTCGGAAACAGTACGTGAACCTCTAGATGAATCTAAAGTAGTCCAAACGTTTAATATTCTTATTCCTTGTACGCAATGATTACTGATCACACTGATCACATTTTTATCAAATTTATGCAGAAGTACAGAAAATCTTAAAGGGTTCACAAACTTTATCTCGCCATTTTATCTCACCACTGTAATTTTGAACATTTGGAGAAGTTAGAGCCATTCTGTTCATGTAGGCTAATGCATAACGTTTCTCTGTGCCATGGGCCACTAGATCCGGATGGCAATCTGTATATAGAAGTCACTGTAAGCCAAATTAATAAATATTTTTGTCTTGTAAATGCCATAGAGAGGAATAAACATTGCAATCTGAGTAATCTGTCTGATCGTGTTAAGATTTGAGAAAGCCTGACTTTGCATCCGTCTGGGTCTAATTGCATTATGGCCAATGATGTACAGTTGGGTCCGAAATGATTGACACCCTTGAGCAAAAATGTATGTTTAAAAAGTAAATACTGAGCTATATTGTATGCAAAAAATGTGGGTAAATGATATTATTTTAAACTAACACAATTGTTCAAAGAAATATATTTTGTTTAACAAGTAATAAAAACAATTCTCTAAATTATTTAGGTCAAAATTATTGACACCCCTGTTTTCAATTCCTTTCAATACCCCACCTTGCAAGGATAACGACACTGGTCATTCCAGATCCAAAAATATCCTTCATCTGCGCTTATAGTCTGCCCTCTTCAATTCAAACCACAGGTTTTCAATGGGTTTCAAGTCCGGAGACTGAGATGATGTGTGCTTGTCTTGCTGGAAGATCCACTTGCAGACAAGTTTCAGCCTCCTGGCAGAGGCAACCAGGTTTTGGGCTAAAATATCTTGGTATTGGGTAAAGTTTGTGATTCCGTTGACCTTAACAAGGGCCCCAGGACGAGTGGAAGCAAAATAGTTGCAAAACATCAAAGATCCACCACTATATTTTACAGTAGGTATGAGGTTCTTTTCTGCTCATGCATTCTCATTTCGACGCCAAAACCCCCACTTGCGTGGATGGCCAAAGAGCTCAATTTTCATGTCATCTGATCAAAGAAACGGGTTTCAATCCAAGTGCCTATGCCATTTAGAAAACTCCAGGTGTTTACATTTGTAGGAAGACATGAAAATAGAGCTCTTTGGCCAGAATGAGAAAAGCATTAGCAGATAAAAACTCCATACCTACTGTAAAATATGATGGTGGATCTGTATAAAGGTTTGTGCATGTCGAACATTTCACTCCATTGCATTTAGTCCTCATTTAGCGCCAAACACACTTTGTAAATCTTTGCTAATGTGTGTTCATGTTGCTAGCAATTAAGTGCAATCCTTTTGCTAAACATGTTCCATATTTCTGTATAAGATAAAATGCGAGAAGAAAGTGTGTTAAAAGTTACATTATATCGTCGACCTGTAATCACCACCGCAGATTGTTGAGAACTGATTATTTAGTACTCGCAGGTGGCGTCCACATTTTATCCACCAGGGCCCAGGTGTACAAAACACTTCTTACGATAAAACTTAAAAGGCTTATGAATTTTTTTTTTTAAACATTCATAGTGCAATTCTTAAAAATGTCATAAACACACTACATACAGAACAGGAGGCTGGTGGCACCTTCATTTGGGAGAATGGGCTTGTGGTAATGACTGGAGTGGAATAAGTGCAATGGCAACAAATACATCAAACACGTGGTTTCCAGGTGTTTGATGCCATTCCATTTCCTCCGTTCCGGACATTATTATGAGCCGTTCTCCCCTCAGCAGCCTCCACTGCACTACAGCCACATGTCCTACTCAGCCAGTTGAGGCAGATGGCTGTTTTTGGTGTAGGCATTCTGGTTGCCAAGATTACAACCTTCTAAACACATTTATTCTACATCAGCAAGAGAAAAGTTGTAAAAAATAAAATTCCCATTATACTTACAGTTCCTAGTAAATGTCTTTACACCCTTTCATTATCACCAACTTCCCTATCTGTGGTGGGGGGGTGGGGGGGGGGGGGGGGGGGGGGGTAAGATAAGGACTTTATTATCCCTGTGGGGAAATTTAGTTTGTGGCTCAATGTACACAAAAACATATCATCAAGCATTTACAGAATGTCAAGAAAAAAGGGATCCGAAAGGGTTCTTCAGCTTTCCACAGAGGAAAACCCTTCTTGGTTTCAGGTAGAATCCAAATCATGTCCAGTCAGTTGAATTTACCACAGCTGGACTCCAATCAAGCTGTAGAAAGATCTCAATGATGATCAATGAAGACAGGATGCACCTTCGAGTGTTATAGCAAATGGTATGAATACTTATGTAGATAAGGTATTTCTGTTTTTTTTATACATTTGCTATCATTTAAAAAAGAAAATAGCCTTGTCATTATGTGGTATTGTGTGTATATTGATGAGGGGGGATAAAAACAATTTACTACATTTTAGAATAAGGCTGTAACATAACAACATTTGGAAAAGGGGAAGGGGTCTGAATACTTTCCGAATCCACTGTAGGTAAACACTTTGTATGAGCTCTGGTCCAACGGTGTGCGCCATCCTTTACCTTTCCTGGTGGTCAAGGATGACTCACTTTTTCCTCCAGGGACGCCATGTATGGGCCGTTTAAATTAGTCCTTTACATTTTAGACAATGAAATGAAATGTTTGTGACTGATTGAATTGTAAATTAAACGTAAAATTATGTATTGCCACTTGGGGTGATGTTACATTCATAAGAGCTCTGATTCAGCTGCCACCCTTAACACAGAGAGAGGCACACACATATTACGAGCTTCTGAAAAAGACAGTTCAACCTTTCTCCTCTGGGACCATGTCACCAATGATTGCGTCCACTGAAGCAGACTTGCCCACCAACCTAATAAACTCCTTAGCCAGATCCCTACACTCCCTCTTCACACATTGTGTTAGACACTGTAGCGTTGGTCTTCTGACTCTTCGCCTCTTTCTCCTGTCCCTCACCTGTTTTATATCACAAAGATCATTTGAAAGGTCAGTTGAAAATAATTGGCATAACAAAATTAACATTAAATAATATCAATCAAAGAGTAGGCAAAACTGTGTTAGTGAAAATGGCAATTTATATGAGCACTGTGTGGTAACACAATGACTACTAATAACATACCCTCAGGTAGTTGCTGAGGGCTGAGGCTCACATGTTTTCTGGCCCATCAGTATGCATCTTTATCTCCTTCGAACTGATGCTGTACATCATCATCCCCCCCCCCCCCTGCAACAGACTGGTGTCCTGTCCAGGGGGTGTACCTGTGCATCAAGCTGCCTCATGCAGGTACTGCAGGTACTGCACTCCTCTCTGCATCTTCTGCCAGCTGGATCATCTCCTGCTCTTCAAGGCTTATGTTCTCTACAATTAAACACATTCCTTGGTCACCAGTAAATCAGGGTTTCATATTAATCCAGGTTTTCAGAGTTGTGTGAACATTTGTTCCAGCCAAGCAGTTACACCTGACTTAGTTTGTCAGGTGTGTTAGTGGCAGTGATCAGCTTGAATTAAAATGCACCACCACCCACACACACACACCTCCCCAACCCTCTCTCCACACACTCACCCTTTCTTTTCCCCGCTTTCACTTAGGTAATGAACATTTGGGCAAGATTTATGACTACACTGGTGAGAAATTCCATATTTTCATATTTTACATTAACACCATATGATATAATTTCTTGAAAGCTCGATACCTGGTAGCGCAAGTCTTGTAGTACAGCCCAGAATGGTTGGGTGAAGGTACAGGAGAAGAATATATGGTAAGAATATATGTAGGCTTTATCTCTGCCTATTTTTGTTCCATACAGTCCTTTTTATTATTGTGGTAAATAGCGGGTGCTCCGCAACACGTGTCTCGGGACAAGAGCTGTGTCTTGCTTTGCTCTCCGGGGCAGAGCAGAGCTGAAATGAGTGATAACTGGGGTGGGTTAGAGTGTTGAGGTGGAGTTGAGGATCCCCAGTGTCTGTGATGCACACAGTTTAGTGCGACACAGTCCCAGTGGCAAGCTCAAGACTGAGGAGACGCTGTCTATCCTTTTGAGTTAAGATAGTGAGTTTGTACCTGATAAAGTCATGCTAGGATATGTCAGGTATCCCATAAGAGCTTTTGTTTCAAACCCACTATGGTGTTTCAGGTACTAAGCTTATGGTAATTTTGCAGCAGTATGCAGGAGGGAGATTCTAAAGTGTGAAAGGTGTACAGGAGGGCATGGGACAAAGGAGTGTGTAGTTTTGGTGGGAAAAGTGGTGTGTTTCTATTGTGGGGTTGCCCATGTTGCTTGGGATCAGAAATGTCCTGTGCGAGTAAGAGAGGTTGAGGTTACCAGGGTTAGAGCAATGCAGAAAGTGTCATATGCTGAGGCAGATCTTACCACAGAGGTCCAGAACCTGAAAAATAATTTGCATTTCTCCCAGGGAGCACTTGATGTGATGAAAACAGGACAGCAGCAAGATGGCAACTAACTGTAAGTCCACAATAAATTAAATCTATGTTAACAATGATAGGGAAACAGGGTTATCTAGAAGGCTAATCAAAGAAAAATAACATTGTTGTGGATGAAATCCCAGAGTTTACACATGAGACCTGGACGGAGTCTGTTATTTTCTTGCTTTGTTCTTTTTTTCTTCTCAATATTATGTTCTCTCTGATAAGCTACCCAGTAAAAGGATAAATATAGCCCATATGAATATATAGCCTTAGAAATAAGGTTAGTGAATTCAATAACTGGCTTACATCAGATAATATTCATATATTGACTATCTCTGAGATTCACTTAGATAATTCCTTTGATAATAGAGTAGTAGCAATACAGGGATATAACATCTATAGAAGAGACAGGAATACCTGTGGGGGAGGTGTTTGTATACAGTATATATTCAGAGCCATATTCCTGTCAAGAGACGATCTCATGTAATGTTTTTGAAGTACTGCGGTCGAAGGTTCACCTGCCTCATCTCAAGCCTATTCTTGTGGGGTGTTGCTATAGACCACGAAGTGCTAGCAGTCAGTATCTGGATAATATGTGTGAAATGCTTGATAGTGTATGTGATGTTAACGGAGAGGTCTATTTTCTTGGTGACCTGAATATAGACTGGTCTTGAGCGGACAGCTTGATGAAAACAAGGCTTCTTACTATAACCAGTGCCTGTAATCTGGTTCAGGTTATTAATCAACCTACCAGGGTGTTTAAAAACACTACAGGAAATATATCATCCATGTGTATTGATGACATTTTTACTAATGCTGCAGAACTTTGTTCTTAAACTGTATCCACACCCATTGGACATAGTGACCATACTATACTGTAGTGGGCTATATCCAGAAATGCCAAAGTTCCAAAGGCTGGGCCTAAAATAGTGTATAGGAGATCATACAAAATGTTTTGTAGTGATTGCTAAGTTGAAGATGTAAAAAATATTTGTTGGTCTGATGTGTGCAATGAGGAGCATCCAGACACTGCACTTGATGCATTTATGACATTGTTTCTTCCAGCTATTGATAAGTATGCACCTATAAATAAACAGACTGTTAGAACTGTTAATGCTCAGTGGATTGATGAGGAATTGAAAAACTGTGTGGTTGAGAGAGATGAAGCAAAATGAGTAGGCTAATAAGTCTGGCTGCACATCTGATTGGCAAACTTACTGTAAATTGAGAAGTGATGTGACTAAGCTGAAACAAAAAGAAAAAGAAAATGAATCATGAAACTAAGATAAATATTATAAAGTATGAAGGAAAAAAAGCTTTAAAGTACTTTAAATGAAATAATGTACAGAAAGACTAATTCAACTCCATCTATCATTGAATCAGAAGGCTCATTCATCACAAAACCTTTTGATATTGCTAATTATTTTAATGACTATTTCATAGGCAAAGTGGGAAAAGTCAGGCATGAAATGCATAAAAGACTTAATAATGAAAGGAAAGCGTTGTCATTTTTTATTCTGTCAAATTAGTGTGAAAATGTATTGTTGTCCATCAATAATGAGAAACCACCTGGTATTGACAACTTAGATGGAAAGCTACTGAGGATGGTAGCGAATTATATTGCCACTCCTGTTTGTCATACAGTGCATTCGGAAAGTATTCAGTAACACAGTAGCCTCCATCATTCTTAAATGGATGAAGTTTGGAACCACCAAGACTCTTCTTAGAGCTGGCCGCCCGGTCTGACTGAGCAATCATGGCAGAAGAGCCTTGGTCAGGGTTGTGACCAAGAACCCGATGTTCACTCTGAAAGTCCTCCAGAGTTCCTCTGTGGAGATGGGAGAACCTTCCAGAAGGGCAACCATCTCTGTAGCACTCCACCAATCAAGCCTTTATGGTAGTGGCCAGACGGAAGCCACTCCTCAGTAAAAGGCACATGACAGCCCTCTTGGAGTTTGCCAAAAGGCACCTAAAGACTCTCAGACCATGAGAAACAAGATTATCTGGTCTGAAGAATCCAAGATTGAACTCTTTGTCCTGAATGCCAAGTGTCACATCTGGAGGAAACCTGGCACCACCCCTACGGTGAAGCATGGTGGTGGCAGCATCATGGTGTGAGGATGTTTTTAGCGGCAGGGACTGGGAGACTAGTCAGGATCGAGGCAAAGATGAACGGAGCAAAGTACAGAGAAATCCTTAGTAAAAACCTGCTCCAGAGCGCTCAGGACCTCAGACTGGGGTGAAGGTTCACATTCCAACAGGACAACAAAACAGCCAAGACAACTTAAGAGTGGCTTTGGGACAAGTGTCTGAATGTCCTTGAGTGGTCCAGTCAAAGACCGGACTTGAACCCGATCGAACATCTCTGGACAGACATGAAAATCGCTTTGCAGCGACGCTCCCCATCCAACCTGTCAGAGATTCAGAGGATCTGCAGAGAAGAATGGGAGAAACTCCCCAAATACAGACGTGCCATGCTTGTAGCGTCATACCTAAGAAGACTCAAGGATGTAATCCCTGCCTAAGGTGCTTCAACAAAGTACTGAGTAAAGCGTCTGAATACTTATGTAAATGTCATATTTCCGTTTCTTTTAAGCAATGCAAAAATGTCTAAAAACCAGTTGTTGCTTTATCATTATGGGGTATTATATTTAGATTGATGAGGCGTAAAAAACAATTTAATCAATTTTAGAATAAGGCTGTAACGTAACAGAATGTGGAAAAGGTCAAGGGGTCTGAATAATTTCTGTATATGTACTGATGTGTGAGTAACTGTCAGTAATGTGTGTAACTGTCAGTAGGACCTTTTTTTTTGTTCTAGTGCTCTTATTTTAAATGTGTGTAGTTCAGTCCTTGAGCTGTTCTTGTCTATTGATGTTCTGTATTATGTAATGTTTTGTGTGGACCCCAGGAAGAGTAGCTGCCTCTTCAGCAACAGCTAATGGGGATCCTAATAAAATACCACAACAAAAAACAGTGAGGAAAGTAGAGGATGGTGAGAAAGGGTGAGGGAGCCTGAGAGGATCCCTGTGAATATTGGGCCAGTACAGAGTAAATCAAACAGTTTGTGCTTTAGTAAAGGTTGACTTCTTGGCATTTATTGCTAAGGTCATTACTGCACAGGTGGAAAGGAAATCCCAGAAGACTGATTTGGTGGTAGAAGCACGTTTTGGGTGTTGAGATTTTAGTGCAGAAGAACTACAGGGGTATTTGAGAGAAGGGGTTCCAGCCTCCCAGTGTGACGGCCTGGTGTAGGATGTTAGGGCCAAAGTAATGTGAAGGGTGGTGGGTTTGTTGGGGATAGTGGTGTATATCTAGGGGTAGATGGTGGTGCAATTCATTTTTTTCCCCAATTTCGCTTTTTGTGAACAAAATGTGCAATTCACACTCCGACCTGTGAAGGGCAGCAATATGCAACAAAGCTTATAGTCTGCCGGAAAACAACTCTTTACGGTACTTTTCCACTTCCTTTTTCTACGGCGCTTTTAGAAGAAAGTTGTAACTCGGCTGATTTGCCGAATAAAAGCTGCCGTTTGGTCGTCGCAATCTTAAAGGTGAGATTCGAATAAGACATATAAAGATGTATGAACATGTCATGTTTACAATGACGTTTAGGGTAAACATAGTGTGAGATGTACTCGAGTGGATGCTACTGCCACCGCCGTTAGCAGATTGCTATCTGCCACCTGGCTAACGAGCTAGCAAGCATGCTGTTTAGCTTGCCATAGTGTCCCTATGGAAACAGAACGTAGTTTCGCTCACTTGTTGATGTCCCCGATTAATGACCCCTTACTAGATTTGGGTGTTGTGACATTTTTGGTTAGCTAAGTTAGTTAACTAGGTCGCCTGCTAATATAATGCTAGCTGGCTAACGTTAGCAAGCTTAGGCTAGGGTATTGTAGATAACGACGTTAGCTATAACTTGTACATTGAATTCTCTGCATGATTATTACTTATGCAATATGCAAATAGTCTATCGATGGCAGTTTCTTAGCAATCCAATGGTTATGTGTCCTGGGTCCGTGATGACTAGGCCACTGCGCAAACTGAAATGCCTATCTAATGTTAGTGCATTGCTGAGTGAAAACAGTGCTGTTCATTGACATTGTCTGAGACCCTGCATATGTACACCAAATTTCAATCTAATATACATAGTATAAGGTAACTAGATATTGTTCAAATCTGCGTTTCGTTTGAAATGCTTACAACATCTGCCCAAACCTCAGACCATGGCGAAGTTCCATGCCCCTGAGATCCAGGACAATCCCTCTGGGTGGGGTCCCTGTGCTGTCCCTGAGAAGTTTAAGGACATGCCCTACCAGCCCTTTAGCAAAGGAGACCGTCTGGGAAAGGTTGGTCTTCCTCTGCTGCCTCTCACCTTTAATTATAAACAGCAGTTTGCCCTGCTTCAAGAGGAGGAAATTAGGCTGACTGATTTACTTTTCTGTCCATCTGTGCAGGTGGCTGATTGGACAGGAGCAACCTACCAGGACAAGAGATACACAAGTGGGTTAAATTGTATTGTAGGATTCACGATAATAACATGATATGGTGTAAACATAATCCAGAATATATTGCCTATTCAATATTGATTTTGAGGTATTTCAGACCATGGGATGCCATCATTTGACATTTGGTTGTATGTTTTGACAGACAAGTATTCATCTCAGTTTGGGGGTGGTAGTCAGTATGCCTACTTCCATGAGGAGGATGAGACGAGCTTCCAGCTGGTGGACACTGCCAAGACGCAGAAGACTGCCTACCAGAGGAACCGCATGAGGTTTGCACAGGTACAAGACTAACCTGCTCAACCACACACACACAGTACCCCAAAAAGGCTTTTCTGTGTCACCTTTCCTATAACAGGATGTTTTGTTCTGTTTTTACAGAGGAATCTGCGCAGGGACAAGGACCGCAGGAACCTGACCCAGTTCAATATGCAGACCCTCCCAAAGAGTGCCAAGCAGAAGGAGCGGTGAGCTGCCTGCAGTTGTTTAGCCAATCCACTGCTAATGTGGCTTTCTAAAACACATGTTGTTCTCTGGTTCTCTCTATAACTCTGTCTAATCTCACGTGGCTCTGTCTAGGGATCGCATGCGCCTACAGAAAAAGTTCCAGAAGCAGTTTGGCGTCCGTCAGAAGTGGGACCAGAAATCCCAGGTATGGGAAGATCAACAACATCAGTGCACCTCCGGACATCTGAACCGTATTGTGATACTCCTCAGATAACATCTGATGTAGTCGTATGAAGTTTCTGGCAACAGTCTTCCCAAACACCTGCTAACGCTACCATCCGTGCCTGTCTCTCCTCCCTCCCCTTTCCCTTTCCCCCCTCATACCTTTCATTTCAATGCCCAGTTGAAACCCAGAGACTCGTCGGTAGAGGTCCGGAGTGACTGGGAGGTGAAGGAGGAGATGGACTTCCCCAGGCTGATGAAGATGAGATACATGGAGGTGGAAGACCCCACTGACATGTGAGTGACTAATCAACACTGCACCTGTGCTCAATCCTTGGAGAACGACAGAGTTCAAGTTGATGGACGACCGTGGTACTGCAGGCATTGTTTCCACATAACAGTATCCCCCCATTATAGTGAAAGGGGAAATGGTGCTCTTTGTGGTCAGTATTCGTAGATGTATATAAACAAAATATTCAAACACAATTATGGTACTAATAATGGCTTCTAATTCACCAGATGTATGTCCTTGAACCGATTACTTTAAAATCACAGACAAAGTTATAAGAATAATCTAGTTGCTAATGGCAGCCTGCAGTCCTCTATCGGCCTTCAGCTTGAGATACTCCATGAGAGGGAGTAGCACTGAGCTGGCTTTCAACGTTACTTCATAGAGTAGGTTTCCAACAACTCCTGTGTAAAAGGATGGTGACATGCTAAAATGACACTTCCTTATTATGAAATGCGCCACTGAGCATTCTCATAGGAAACAATGGGGTGATGTCATCGATGGCTTTGTCCATATTTTTTACAGTCTGTCTCACAGTTCAGAACAAAACCCACAGTCTGAATAACATGATGTTCAGGTTGCTTTTCACCTGCAATGAGTCTAGTCTGTTTTTTCCCTTTGTTTCTACTGGAAGACAATATCATATCCACGTAAAGTCAGTTGATTTCCTTTCTCCCTCAGTGAGTGCTGTGGTGCGTTGGAGTACTACGACAAGGCCTTCGACCGCGTCACCACTCGCAACGAGAAGCCTCTCAAGAGCATCAAGAGGATCTTTCACACAGTCACCACCACCGACGACCCTGTCATCCGCAAGGTACACCCTCTCAATTCCACACTTACAGCACTGTGCCAGGTACAGTAAGCCAGAGCAACATATTATTGATTCAGTCCTGTTGTTTTGTCTGCACATTCTTGTCCAGAGCTAATGGTTTCACACATTTCAGAAACAAAAACATGATTATTACAATGTCCACTGCCCAGTAGAGATTGTTCTCTGCTCTGATGTAAATCCTTTCCTTTACCCTCCTCTCTGCAGTTGGCTAAGACCCAGGGAAATGTGTTTGCCACCGATGCCATCCTGGCCACCCTGATGTGCTGCACGCGCTCAGTCAACTCCTGGGACATCATTGTGCAGAGAGTGGGCAACAAGCTCTTCTTTGACAAGAGAGACAACTCTGACTTTGGTGAGGCTTTCTCAAGTTAATCTATTCAGCTGTTGGTCCATCTATGACTGGTCAAGGAAGTCTTGTTTACTAGACAGTAGTTATACCTTATATCAAACTCTCTAATATTTAAGTCTTCTTGTCATAATGCCAATGTTTAGGGTGTTCGGTTTTTGTGCATTCGGCTCATCTAACCATCTGTAACTGTACATGTCAGATCTGTTGACGGTGAGTGAGACTGCCAACGAGCCACCACAGGATGAGGGCAACTCCTTCAACTCGCCCCGTAACCTGGCCATGGAGGCTACATACATCAACCATAACTTCAGCCAGCAGTGTCTGCGCATGGTAAGACCACTACAATTATACACCAATGGACATGTCTAGTAACATTCCTTCAATGTGAGTGTGATGTGGAAAAAGTCCAAGCATTTCTGCATTTGTAAAGAATACATTTGAATTTGATGTTAATTCTTTCAGTTCTAATAGGATGCCATGTCTTTGTTTCCCCTCAGGGTGGGGAGAGGCACAAGTTCCCTAACCCCAACCCATTTGTAGAGGAGGACATAGACAAGAGTGAGGTGGCCTCTGTTGCCTACAGGTGGGTACTGACCCGTGCTGCTCTCTTACTACTGCAGACCATCTAATCATTCAGACCATCTAATCACAGCTTGTTAATTCACATCTGTAAGTAAGGGATCCATGTGATTGATCCATGTGATGTGTCCTGCTGGACTCTTGGTTAGTGTTGAGGGGTGTAGCCATGTAAACTCACCTGTTTCTGTCTCAGGTACCGCCGCTGGAAGCTGGGGGAGGACATTGACCTGATTGTACGCTGTGAGCACGATGGAGTGATGACCGGGGCCAACGGAGAGGTGTCCTTCATCAACGTCAAGACCCTCAACGAGTGGGACTCCCGGGTAAGAGGAGGAACGAGTGATGACAGAAAAGACAGTACTAGATATTTGATGCTGTCTCTGGGGATGAAATGCAGTGTTAACTTCCCCTCTAATGTTGAATGTTTTGTTCTTGTCTTAAGCACTGTAATGGAGTGGACTGGCGTCAGAAGCTGGACTCTCAGAGAGGAGCTGTTCTGGCCACTGAGCTAAAGAACAACAGCTACAAACTGGCCCGCTGGACCTGCTGTGCCATGCTGGCTGGCTCAGAGTACCTCAAGCTAGGGTCAGTGCAACTATATACTAGAGGTCGACCGATTTATAATTTTTCACCGCCGATACCGATTTATTGGAGAAACAAAAAAGCCGATAGCGATTAATCGGCCAATTTATAAATAAAAATAGAAAGAAAAAAATATATATTTATTTGTAATAATGACAATTACAACAATACTGAATGAACACTTATTTTAACTTAATATAATACATAAATAAAATCAATTTAGCCTCAAGTAAATAATGAAACATGCTCAATTTGGTTTAAATAATGCAAAAACAAAGTGTTGGAGAAGAAAGTAAAAGTGCAATATGTGCCATGTAAGAAAGCTAACGTTTAAGTTCCTTGCTCAGAACATGAGAACATATGAAAGCTGGTGGTTCCTTTTAACATGGGTCTTCAATTCCCAGGTAAGAAGTTGTAGTTATTATAGGACTATTTCTCTCTACCATTTGTATTTCATTAACCTTTGACTATTGGATGTTCTTATAGGCACTTTAGTATTGCCAGTGTAACAGTATAGCTTCCGTCCCTCTCCTCGCTCCTCCCTGGCCTTGAACCAGCAACACAATGACAACAGCCACCATCGAAGCAGCGTTACCCATGCAGAGCAAGGGGAACAACTACTAGAAGGCTCAGAGCGAGTGATGTTTGAAACGCTATTAGCGCGCGCTAACTAGCTAGCCATTTCACTTCGGTTACACCAGCCTCATCTTGGGAGTTGATAGGCTTGAAGTCATAAACAACGCAATGCTTGACGCACAACGACGAGCTGCTAGCAAAATGCACGAAAGTGCTGTTTGAATGAATGTTTACGCGCCTGCTTCTGCCTACCACTGCTCAGTTAGATACTTAGATACTTGTATGCTCAGTCAGATTATATGCAACGCAGGACACGCTAGATAATATCTAGTAATATCATCAACCATGTGTAGTTAACTAGTGATTATGATTGATTGTTTTTTATAAGATAAGTTTAATGCTAGCTAGCAACTTACCTTGGGTTACTGCATTCGTGTAACAGGCAGTCTCCTTGTGGAGTGCAACGAGAGATAGGCAGGTGGTTATTGCGTTGGACTAGATTGGATCCCCCGAGCCGACAAGGTGAAAATCTGTCATTCTGCCCCTGAACAGGCAGTTAACCCACCGTTCCTAGGCCGTCATTGAACATAAGAATGTGTTCTTATCTGACTTGCCTATTTAAATAAAGGTATAAAAAAATTGGCGCCCAAAAATACAGATTTCCGATTGTTATGAAAAATTGAAATCGGCCCTAATTACTTGGCCATTCCGATTAATCGGTCGACCTCTACTATATACTGTTCATAGCAACAACTTTTCCCCTTCAAATTGTCCATAAATTCACTTGGTTATGAGCTGAATAGCTTGGTACATATTCTGTTATAAAACAATTCGACTGACCTCCATCAGTTAAATCCCCTGCCCTCCCGTCTCCAGGTACGTGTCTCGTTATCACGCGAAGGACTCTGCGCGCCACGTGGTCCTGGGCACCCAGCAGTTCCAGCCCACTGAGTTTGCCAGCCAGATCAACTTGAGCATGGAGAATGCCTGGGGCATCCTACGCTGCGTCATCGACATCTGTCGCAAGCTGGAGGAGGGCAAGTACCTTATCCTCAAGGACCCCAACAAGGTGAGCCCGGGACTGCGGACCATTGAGACTCTGTGACCGCTGACCATGGAGCAGAGCATGCCCTTGACTGTTTCTGTAGAGCGCTGCCAATGACTTGAAAGACTAGTACTTGTCTCTGCAACTTGTAGTAGTTGATTTCCCCCATTGTCTGACAGTGTCTGCACACAGAGCCCTAGAAATGTTAGTGTTCCTTACAGAGAGTCAATATTATCATTGTGTTTGTGTGCTTTTGCCAACAGCAAGTGATTCGCGTGTATAGCTTGCCTGACGGGACCTTCAGCTCGGATGAAGATGAGGAAGATGATGATGATGATGAAGAGGACGAGGAGGAGGAAGGTGAGAAGGACTGCCACCATTGCACTATGCGGTACCTGTACAATGTTTACAGGGCATTCGGAAAGTATTCAGACCACTTTTTCCACATTTTGCTACGTTACAGCCTTTTTCTAAAATTAATTAAATTGATTTTTTTCCATCAATGTACACACACTACCCCATAATGAGAATTTGAAAACGGGTTTTAGAATTATTTGCAAATTAAAAATAAAACATAAATTTTTTACACAACTATTCAGAGCCTTTGGTATGAGACTTGAAATTGAGCTCGGACGCATTCTGTTTCCATTGATCATCCTTGAGCTGTTTCTACAACTTGATTGGAGTCCATCTGTGGTAAATTCAATTGATTGGACATGATTTGGAAAGGCACACACCTGTCTATATAAGGTCTCACAGCTGACAGTGCATGTCAAAGCAAAAACCAAGCCATGAGGTCGAAGGAATTGTCCGTAGAGCTCCGAGACAGAATTGTCTCAAGGCACCGATCTGGGGAAGGGTACCAAAAAATGTCTGCAGCATTGAAGTTCCACAAGAACACAGTGGACTCCATTTTTAAATGGAAGAAGTTTGAAACCACCAAGACTCTTCCTAGAGCTGGCCACCCGGCCAAACTGGGGACACGGGCCTTGGTCAGGGAGGTGACCAAGAACACGATGGTCACTGACAGAGCTCCAGAGTTCTTCTGTGGAGTTGGGAGAACCTTCCAGAAGGACAACCAACTTCGCAGCACTCCAACAATCAGGCCTTTATGGCCAGAAGGAAGGCACTCCTCAGAATTAGGGACTGGAAGACTAGTCAAGATCGAGGGAAAGATGAACAAAGCAAAGTACACAGATCCTTGATGATAACCTGCTCAGGACCTCAGACTGGGGCGAATGGTCACCTTCCAACAGGACAGCGACCCTAAGAACACAGCCAAGACAACGCAGGAGTGGCTTCGGGACAAGTCTCTGAATGTTGTTGAGTGGCTCAGACTTGAAGCCGATCGAACGTCTAGAGAGACCTGAAAATAGGTGTGCAGCGACGCTCCCCGGCCAACCTGACAGGGCTTGAGAGGCTCTGCAGAGAAAAATGTGAGAAACTCCCCAAATACAGGTGGCCAAGCTTGTAGCGTCATACCCAAGAAAACTCAACAATGTAATTGCTGCCTAAGGTGCTTCAACAAAGTACTGAGTAAAGGTTCTGAATACTTAAGTAAATGTGATATCAGTTTTTTTTCCATTTAAATAATAATAATAATTGCAAAAATGTCAACCTGTTTTTGCTGTGTCATAATGGAGTATTGGGTATAGATTGAGGGGGGTACAATGTAATCCATTTCAGAATAAGGCTGTAACAAAATGTGGAAAAAGTGAAGGGGTCTGAATACTTTCCAAAAGCACTGTATATATTACAATGTGTGGTCTTATTATTTATTTGATTGTGTTCTGTCTAATGGTTTGTAAGTAATGTGATTTAAGTTGACTTTTTTTTACAATACGTTTAGCATATTCTGAATTATGTTTTCTCTCCCCCTTATTTCTCTCTACTTCCTGTCCTCTTTTTCTAGATGAACAAGAACCCTAAGGTGTGGCAATTGCACTAGTGACCAGGTGGCCTGCATCACACAGAAAAATACTCCTCGTTACATTCAAATAAAGATCTGAGAAACTGGCTCTTGTTTCCATTTATTTTGTATTTTCTCCCACTGAAAAATAATCACTAAGCAGGCATAAGTCATCAAAATGAGTCAAGGATTCCTATTCAGCTCTTCTGTGAAGTGTATATATTGTTAATAGCAATTGAGGTTTCTGGTATATTTAGATACTTGATGTTTCTGTATACAGGTTGAGTGAATGGTTACTGGGTAGTTGGTGAGGGCAGAGCTACATCAATCTGTATGCTGACCTGTGTCCCAGATGACTTCCGAGGCATGTCACCTGTCTACTCCTCAAACACCTGGTCAAAGCTGAGCTACTGTGAAGGTGTTTTTCCAGTCAATGCTTTTATTTGCCAAATAATTACTATGTAGCTGTTTGAGATCTTCAAACATAATGCCATATGAACTTCATTCTTTACTAAGGGTGAGCTCTTACATTCAATCTTGTTTGCCAGAGATGTGTGACTGATAAGTGAGTGTTTCGTTATCGCCAGGGCCCTGTCCAGAAACTACCTCTCCCAACTCATCTGGCACTGAGCCAGTGTCCAGAAGCTGAGTCTCCCTCAAGCACAAAGAAGCTGTTCCCATACAGTATCGTTTGGGACTGTGTCACAGCCAGACTTATGGCTATAGACCGTAAGCCATTCAGACAAGATGTCCCAAGATGGGAGGGAGAGGACCGGGGAAAACGGCTGTTGTATACATTGTTCTGATGAAAGTGGATTATATTTGGCGGCACTGGTTGTGTGTTGCCATATCATACAAATATGATAAACGATGGATTCAGATGAGGTCATGATGGAAATGGAAGCTCAGATTTTCAACCAGGTCAGTTTTTTTTTATCTATCCTGGCAAAACTAGAAACAGGAAGTGAAAACACTGCAGTCAGATAAACTGTCCTGACAGTCTCTCAATTCAATATTTGTAGTGATCTCATGAGTGATTTTCATTGACATCTATAATACATACTGTGAGAAAAGGTTGTTTAAAGATATATGCAATGAAATATAACTATGCTATTCTGTTTGTTCATTTAGGCCAAGCAGTTCCTCTCTTTGAGGTCTCAGGGTTGCGAATACTCCTTATCGGAGAGAGGCGGTGAAGAGTGCTGTGGGACATGGCATCCTAGGCAGAAGGGGTGTTTGACGTGGTGTGGGTGAGAACCAAGGAGGCGGTGAGGAGGCAGGGCAAGGATGCCGAGAGGCAGATGACAGTGGCAGATGCCTAGTTGGGGGGGTTTCCGCTCCAGGGGCTTCTCTGGGGGTCCGGAGGGACATTGTCCACAGTGATCCTGGAGGAGGCCAGGATCATTGATGTCTGGTATTAAATTGTCATGAGGAGAATGCAGTACCAAAGACCATCATATATATACAGTGCCTTGCGAAAGTATTCGGTGACCTTTTGCCACATTTCAGGCTTCAAACATAAAGATATAAAACTGTATTTTTTTGTGAAGAATCAACAACAAGTGGGACACAATCATGAAGTGGAACGACATTTATTGGATATTTCAAACTTTTTTAACAAATCAAAAACTGAAAAATTGTGCGTGCAAAATTATTCAGCCTCCTTAAGTTAATACTTTGTAGCGCCACCTTTTGATGCGATTACAGCTGTAAGTCGCTTGGGGTATGTCTCTATCAGTTTTGCACATCGAGAGACTGACATTTTTTCCCATTCCTCCTTGCAAAACAGCTCGAGCTCAGTGAGGTTGGATGGAGAGCATTTGTGAACAGCAGTTTTCAGTTCTTTCCACAGATTCTCGATTGGATTCAGGTCTGGACTTTGACTTGGCCATTCTAACACCTGGATATGTTTATTTTTGAACCATTCCATTGTAGATTTTGCTTTATGTTTTGGATCATTGTCTTGTTGGAAGACAAATCTCCGTCCCAGTCTCAGGTCTTTTGCAGACTCCATCAGGTTTTCTTCCAGAATGGTCCTGTATTTGGCTCCATCCATCTTCCCTGTCCCTGCTGAAGAAAAGCAGGCCCAAACCATGATGCTGCCACCACCATGTTTGACAGTGGGGATGGTGTGTTCAGCTGTGTTGCTTTTACGCCAAACATAACGTTTTGCATTGTTGCCAAAAAGTTCAATTTTGGTTTCATCTGACCAGAGCACCTTCTTCCACATGTTTGGTGTGTCTCCCAGGTGGCTTGTGGCAAACTTTAAACTACACTTTTTATGGATATCTTTAAGAAATGGCTTTCTTCTTGCCACTCTTCCATAAAGGCCAGATTTGTGCAATATACGACTGATTGTTGTCCTATGGACAGAGTCTCCCACCTCAGCTGTAGATCTCTGCAGTTCATCCAGAGTGATCATGGGCCTCTTGGCTGCATCTCTGATCAGTCTTCTCCTTGTATGAGCTGAAAGTTTAGAGGGGCGGACAGGTCTTGGTAGATTTGCAGTGGTCTGATACTCCTTCCATTCGCTTGCACAGTGCTCCTTGGGATGTTTAAAGCTTGGGAAATCTTTTTGTATCCAAATCCGGCTTTAAACTTCTTCACAACAGTATCTCGGACCTGCCTGGTGTGTTCCTTGTTCTTCATGATGCTCTCTGCGCTTTTAACGGACCTCTGAGACTATCACAGTGCAGGTGCATTTATACGGAGACTTGATTACACACAGGTGGATTGTATTTATCATCATTAGTCATTTAGGTCAACATTGGATCATTCAGAGATCCTCACTGAACTTCTGGAGAGAGTTTGCTGCACTGAAAGTAAAGGGGCTTAATAATTTTGCACGCCCAATTTTTCAGTTTTTGATTTGTTAAAAAAGTTTGAAATATCCAATAAATGTCGTTCCACTTCATGATTGTGTCCCACTTGTTGTTGATTCTTCACAAAAAAATAGTTTTATATCTTTATGTTTGAAGCCTGAAATGTGGCAAAAGGTCGCAAAGTTCAAGGGGGCCGAATACTTTCGCAAGGCACTGTATATGTTTCCCCCTTCAGAATACCAGCAAGTAGGCCTATTATTATTATTAACACAAAAAAGGCCAGACATGATCAGTCCCTTTCCATTTCATAACATTTCCACACAAGTCAACATCAAAATAAATTGTACTAACGTGTTTCATTGCCTGTTAGCAAGACATCTTCAACTACTGCTGAAGTGAGGAATGTGAGTCTTCTGTGTATGAAGGTACAAGTCAGCATCACAATCATAGAAACATTATTACATTTCACTTTCAGTATTGACTGAACACATCATTGTGAACAGGGCATGACATTAAACAGACTACTCTGAACAAGTAAACAGAATACATTTCATCAAATTACCTTAATTGTTTTATAGACACGTCTATAGAATGATTCATAAAAATGGAAAAAGTGCTTTGTGTCATCTATTTTTAACTGTTGAACATTACAAGTGCCACTGTACAGTATGTTTGAGAGGCCCTAACTTAAAACTGGTAAGTATTTGATGTTGTCCTACTGCGTGACACACATTGATTTTTTCTCTTTCAGATTATGCTCCAGAGGGTAAAATGGCTGCTCCAGAATTCTCTGGCACTTCCTGGACTTCCAAATTCCTTTACACAGCGAGTCATGGATCCTCTGCCAGGAGTCCAACTCTGTGCGCCACAATGCTGATCTGGCACGGATGAGCTGGGATCTCTCACTCTTGCTGCCTTTGGCCAGGCTGACGCTGTCTTTACAGATGAAGAAGACATCCAGGCCAATGAAGAGGGCGTTGAGAGTGATAAAACCAGCCCGCGCCGAGCTGGAGAGGGCTAGTGGGGTGCCTTTGGCGACCTGTCCAATGTCCGGGATGTCCCCTGCTAGCTTGGGTAGGTTTCGTGCTGCTTTGCCTTCCTGGAGCACCAGCTTACCAGCGCTTGCGATCAGATCTTCATTTGCAAAGGTCTTCACACTCAGAGCTGAGGCACAGTCTATTAAGGTGTCGATGCCTTTGCTGATGGCCCCGGCTGTGAAAATCACGTTCCCTGCTCCCAGCACGACATCCTCCCTGCTTTGCCCCAGGATGGGCTCCATATTCCTGGCCACATACTCCAGACACTCCTGAAGACTCTCTACATCCTCCATGAAACTCTGGAATATTTCACTGGCTTTCTTCTCATGGATGCTATTGACCTTCATCTCTGTGATACCAGTGGTTATACTGTTGACCCCACTGGTGACCCCCAGGCTGGCCCCTGCAATTGTGAGGGCCAGTGACACCCCAGCAGTGACAGGGGTCAGAGCTAAGCCCACAATGGATAGGATTCCTCCAGCCACCCCCACTGAGCTGCCTGCCACACTGGAGATCTTAGCCCCCAGCTTCATCCTGTCCAGCTGCACAGCATTCTCCTCCAGATCGGTCAGAAACTGCTCCATCCTGGGTCGGCGCTGGCTGAACTGACCAATGAAGCGCTGAGCAGCCCCTTGGAACAGGAATGTCAGTCTGAGGTTCTGGTCCATCCTGAGGAGATGGATTCAACATCTATTTACTGTATACCAGTAAACATAGTTCTTGCTCAAAAATATCAATAGAAGTTTAAAGAGAACAACCAAACTAACCTTACCTGATATCACTCAGCTGATTCAAATGGTCCAGCATCTTTTGTATGGACTCTTCCCGCACATCAGCACCAAGGTTGACCACAGGGATGTCATTCTTCTTTTTCCAAAACAGCATTTGACTGATGTAGCTACTGTAGCGATGCATATTAATTTCAACATTACATTATATTCATTAGATTATTATGTGGCTTTTGAATTATATCACAAAAGCCCAATAACCTTGTCAAATGACATCTGAGAAGGCCAAAAATGAAATCATGTAATCTTGAAGGAAAAATGGACATCAAGTATTTGTAAAATGGCAATGAAGAAGATTACATGAGTTAGTGTTAAAGCAATTGTGATTGGAGCTCCACTTACCCCTTCTCCATCCTGTTACAGACCTGCTGGCTGATTTGTATGTATCTATCCAGTTGGCAGGCCAGCACCTCTACAGTGAGGAGGCTGGGCATAAAGAAGGCCTTAGCATCCCTCTTAAAATAGATGAGGAGAGGGCAGGCCATTCTGGCAGCAATGATGACAGCCTGAACACTGGCAGGGCTCGCCCCCTGAGGCAGACAGAAGAACCTGTTCTCCTCAAACACCAACAGACAGGTGACCGCCAGACACTCCACAGCATCCAGGAAGTAATCCAGCTTCTCCAGGCCTCCCAGCGTGTCCTTTAGTACAGCTCCCAGCTCCTTTTCCAGCTCCTCACGCCTACTGTCTGCAGTCACCTGGGTCAGACCGCTCCATACGAACTCCCCAAACGCCTTGGCCTTGGTCGCTGAGTTACGGACATGGTCGAACTTAAGGTCAATTCTCTCTGCCCTCTCCTTGATGTCCCTCATCATTTCCAGTTCTGTCTCCCTCTGAAGGGCCCATTTGGAATGTCTGTCACAGAACTCCCTCACTGTGTGAATGTGGCTGAGGGTGTCTGAGATGTACTGGCCCAAGAGCTCCCTTGTTAACGCTGATCTGTAACAAATGAGGGCTATACTATTGAATTCAGGATAATCACTATATAAAATTACGAAGTTGTAGATTTACAGAGTGCCAACTTTACCCTTCTTTTGAACAACCTTTATTGAATGACTACATTGGATTCTTTGTCAACACTGCCCTCTGTTGTTTTTGTAATGTAGCCCAACAGCACTCTCCTTACTGCCCCAGTTATTAAACCTCTTAAATGTAATGTCCCCTATGTGGTTCTGGTACCGGTTCCAACTGACATTTTCGCTTATAAATCAATCTGTGTACACAGTAGATCGAAATGGATTAAGTGAAAGCCCTGGTTCCCACAGACACAGTAGTATTTTTTCTGAGTCTGTGTGATGTAGGATATGAAATCTGAAACCACTTGAAGCTGGGATGTCCCTCCTACCATTTCATTCACTCTTCCTACTGTCCATCGCCTACAACCCTACATCACAGGTTTCATCATGGTAGCACATTCAGAGATAAGTTTTAGATGAATGGCTATAAATCTATAGTTAGTCATTTTATAATTTGATTATGCTATATTTAGAAAGCATAAGTCATTTCAAACCTTATTCATACAGTTTTGTTGAATAGGAAATACATCATATAAAGTACTTCATATTTGTACTGTGTACTTGAGCGTGTCCTCAAAAGTGACTACACCTCAGCAATGTATAACTATTTTTTTTACCAGAAAGGTGAGATTTTAACCTTTCTTTGAGTATACAGCATTACTAGTTATTGTTTACGGCCCTCTCATGATACATTACTTTTGTGGATTACGTAGATGACATTTTTTTATTACATGTAGTTACATTTAACTGGTTAATAGTCTCACCGTGACATAATGTTTTCCCTGTGTTTGGACATTTCCTGGTTTGGCTGATATCGTTACTGAACAGTGTTGCCTTGTCCCCAGTGCATGTCCAATGGAACTATGGATTAAAAATAAAAATAAAATCACAGGCATGAAAAATAAAAGTCTACATTTCTGTTCTGAAATCCTTTTGAATTAGGATTCACAGACATCGCATAGCTACATGCGCAAACACAGTACTTCATTTGTAAATCGGGAGGTCCCGGAAAACATTGTGAGCGCGAGGAGTGGTATCCCACCGTATCCGGGGTACACATTGAGGAAAGAAAGTGACAAACAACGTAGCAGCGCAGCAGACAGAGTAAACAGCCAAGTAGCCTACTATATATGGTGGTGAAATGAACAGGGGAATCATTTGCTGATTACGATTTATTTTAGCCTCATTCTAGACATTAGTGTACAACAACAGTTTCAGACGTCACTGCAGAACATCCGCATATGGATGCATATGCATCAAACTCGATTACCTTTTTCTTTGGGGCGAAATTTCTAATAACCGAAATGTTGCAAGTTCAAATCCCCGAGCTGACAAGGTACAAATCTGTCGTTCTGCCCCTGAACAGGCAGTTAACCCACTGTTCCTAGACCGTCATTGAAAATAAGAAATTGTTAACTGACTTGCCTAGTTAAATAAAGGTCAAATTAAAAAATCTATTTTTGGGGGGGGGGTGGCTTTCCTACGTTTCAAATTCAGTAGGAAGGCTACGTGACGTGATTTACGCAGAGACCTCTTTTCACTAGTCAAGATCTGTTAAGATCTCTTAATAACCCTCCGACCCTCCCCATAATGTACAAATAAGAAAGCAGGTCTTGGATCACTGTGGCAAGATATGATGATTACACCGGATGACCGCGCTTTTACTTGATGATCTTTCTGGGGGGCGGGAGCAATAACGAGGAGGCAACTTGATTTAACGCTCATCGCTTTTATTAGAACGGTAAATAGGTACCGGAACGACAAAGTCAAATCTGAGATGCTGGATCCGGCTCAAATTAAGCACTGAGGCAAAGGTGTTAACACTTTTCGAAGTACAACATTTAAAAAGGGACAATCTTCAGTTGTTACATTCATTTTGTAATGTATAAAATAACGATAGCTCTATGTACACATTATCGCTTGAAGAATATAATGTATTGCCTCATTAGCTTAGTCCAACTCTCGTATCCCACCATAACCTACAACATAAGTTTGTTTTACTCCAATGTTTGGAAACAAACACTATATACATACCCTCAATACATGGTTAAAACTATAATGTTGATATCATGGATGGTCAGTCCTTGTATGCATAGGTCTGTCTGTGAAGTGGTTACAATCTCCAGTCCCATCCCTCAGTTTTTAGCTAAAACGCTTTGTTATTGTTTCAACTGTTGATTGCCCCTTTCAATGAATTAAATAAATATGGATTTATAAATCTCACTCACCTTGACAAAGGGGCTGAATGCTGTTCAGTCTCCCTACATCGGGAATGTTGTCTTCTCAGTTTCGTTTCCCTTTACCAAACTCAAGTTGGACCCATTGTGCTATAATAGGAACGCTTGGCCACGTCACCGCCATGCCTTTGAATGATTGAGACTGCGAGGCGAGAAAGAAACGCCAAAACACAGAGCAAATTCTTTAGTAAACAAATCTGTTGCGTGGAACAACATTGTGGCCTATTTTTTGTGTGTTCATTTTAAAGTTTTATTTTTGAGACTAGATATTCTGTAACATACTAGTGACTTCAGAGTGTAGCTGATACATGTAATACCCATTTCAGACAGATGTGGTATGTTACCTGTAAAAAATATAAGGCAATATTTATATATCATATAGAGTAAGTGAACAGCAAACCTGGTTTCAAAAAACAATTAAAGCAACACCTCACACAGCGCCCTTCCTCATGTGGTCTACTTTTGTGTGTATGTACTGACATGTATGTGTAACTTATAGATGAACACACATGCGGACTACATGTGACATGTATGTGTAACTTATAGATGAACACACAGGCGGACTACATGTGACATGTATGTGTAACTTATAGATGAACACACAGGCGGACTACATGTGACATGTAGGCCCAGATGGCATCCCCAGCCGCGCCCTCAGAGCATGCGCAGACCAGCTGGCCGGTGTGTTTACGGACATATTCAATCAATCCCTATACCAGTCTGCTGTTCCCACATGCTTCAAGAGGGCCACCATTGTTCCTGTTCCCAAGAAAGCTAAGGTAACTGAGCTAAATGACTACCGCCCCGTAGCACTCACATCCGTCATCATGAAGTGCTTTGAGAGACTAGTCAAGGACCATATCACCTCCACCCTACCTGACACCCTAGACCCACTCCAATTTGCTTACCGCCCAAATAGGTCCACAGACGATGCAATCTCAACCACACTGCACACTGCCCTAACCCATCTGGACAAGAGGAATACCTATGTGAGAATGCTGTTCATCGACTACAGCTCGGCATTCAACACCATAGTACCCTCCAAGCTCGTCATCAAGCTCGAGACCCTGGGTCTCGACCCCGCCCTGTGCAACTGGGTACTGGACTTCCTGACGGGCCGCCCCCAGGTGGTGAGGGTAGGCAACAACATCTCCTCCCCGCTGATCCTCAACACTGGGGCCCCACAAGGTTGCGTTCTGAGCCCTCTCCTGTACTCCCTGTTCACCCACGACTGCGTGGCCACGCACGCCTCCAACTCAATCATCAAGTTTGCGGACGACACAACAGTGGTAGGCTTGATTACCAACAACGATGAGACGGCCTACAGGGAGGAAGTGAGGGCCCTCGGAGTGTGGTGTCAGGAAAACAACCTCACACTCAACGTCAACAAAACTAAGGAGATGATTGTGGACTTCAGGAAACAGCAGAGGGAACACCCCCCTATCCACATCGATGGAACAGTAGTGGAGAGGGTAGCAAGTTTTAAGTTCCTCGGCATACACATCACAGACAAACTGAATTGGTCCACTCACACAGACAGCGTGGTGAAGAAGGCACAGCAGCGCCTCTTCAACCTCAGGAGGCTGAAGAAATTCGGCTTGTCACCAAAAGCACTCACAAACTTCTACAGATGCACAATCGAGAGCATCCTGGCGGGCTGTATCACCGCCTGGTATGGCAACTGCACCGCCCTCAACCGTAAGGCTCTCCAGAGGGTAGTGAGGTCTGCACAACGCATCACCGGGGGCAAACTACCTGCCCTCCAGGACACCTACACCACCCGATGTCACAGGAAGGCCATAAAGATCATCAAGGACATCAACCACCCGAGCCACTGCCTGTTCACCCCGCTATCATCCAGAAGGCGAGGTCAGTACAGGTGCATCAAAGCTGGGACCGAGAGACTGAAAAACAGCTTCTATCTCAAGGCCATCAGACTGTTAAACAGCCACCACTAACACTGAGTGGCTGCTGCCAACACACTGACACTGACTCAACTCCAGCCACTTTAATAATGGGAATTGATGGGAAATGATGTAAATATATCACTAGCCACTTTAAACAATGCTACTTTATATAAATGTTACTTACCCTACATTATTCATCTCATACGCATACGTATATACTGTACTCTATATCATCGACGGTATCCTTATGTAATACATGTATCACTAGCCACTTTATACTATACTATGCCACTTTGTTTACATACTCATCTCATTTGTACATACTGTACCCGATACCATCTACTGTATCTTGCCTATGCTGCTCTGTACCATCACTCATTCATATACCCTTATGTACATATTCTTTATCCCCTTACACTGTGTACAAGACAGTAGTTTTGGAATTGTTAGTTAGATTACTTGTTATTACTGCATTGTCGGAACTAGAAGCACAAGCATTTCGCTACACTCGCATTAACATCTGCTAACCATGTGTATGTGACAAATAAAATTTGATTTGATTTGATTTGATTTGATGTATGTGTAACACACATGCAGGCTACATGTTGATGTTTTCAATGTATGTCAATTGTAAAGTATTTTGTCTGTAATATCTTTTTCGTTATGTGTTGGACCCCACTAGACTAACTGTCCCCACTGACATCGGCTAATGGGGATCTTCATCAAATCCTAAATCTTACCCTTTCAAACATCCCCTTATTTACAACTTATTTGCAGGTATAACCCTTTTATACATATCAGTGGGAAACTGGCAAATTGGGAGGGGTGGGGAGTGGGGGATGGTGCATGGGGGCTGTTTGCAGTTCAAATTAGGAAGGTGTTAAAGAATGGAAGTGTTAATGGATTTACCTGCAAAAAGCAGAGAACCATTCACACAGACCTGATACCTGTATTTTGGTTACGGGATCAGTGAAAATGCAGGAATCAGTACTAGGTCTTAAGGTGGCTTTTATTTTTCCATGTATTTTTTTATTCCTTACCCCTTTTCAGATATACATATGTCCCACCTTGCTATCTTAAGGTGAATGCACTAACTGTAAGCCAGAGCGTCAGCTAAATCACTAAAATGTCAAATGTAAATGTGACTGACCAGCTCAAATCGGTCTTATGTAGCAAAATGTTTCATTGTGTTTTTTTTACATTGGATGAAGTAGAGACTCAGACCTACAAAATGGTATATCATACACTGCATTTTTGAGGAACAATGGGAAAGTAATTCTGCTTTGAAAGTTGATCAACTTAGCATTAGCATTGTTCACACCCTCTTAAGCCAGCCCCACCCATCTCTTTAAAGATGCGCATGTGAGGTCATGGGCTAAACCGTGAGTAGTGTAGTAAAGATTAAGACTTAAAGTGGTAAAAGTAGTAGCCTACAATAATGAAAAATTCCAGGTAAACAGAAAGTGTCCAGATAAAAATATGTTATAAATATTAGATGACACTTACCCAGACACACTTGTCTAAATTAATGGGTCATGTGAAAGAAATGCTAGAACCCCCAGCCACATCCAATAGTGGAAAAAGTACTAAATTGTCATACTTGAGTAAAAGTAAAGATACCTTTAATAGAAAATGACTAAATTAAAAGTAAAAGTCACCCGGTAAAATACTACTTGAGTAAAAGTCTAAAAGTATTTGGTAAAAAAAAGAAAAAAATGGAGTTGCTAAAATGTACTAAAATGTAAGTATCAAAAGTAAAAGTATAAATCATTTAAAATTCCTTATATTAAGCAAACCAGACAGCACAACTGTATTTTTTATTGACGAATAGCCAGGGGTACACTCCAACACTCAGACATTATTTACAAACAAAGCATTTGTGTTTAATGAGTCTGCCAGATCAGATGCAGTAGGGATGACCAGGGATTTTCTCTTAATAAGTGTGTGAATTGGACAATTTTCCTGTCAAAATGTAACGAGTACTTTTGAGTGTCAGGGAAAATGTATGGAGTAAAAAGTACATTATTTTCATTCGGAATGTAGTGAAGTAAAAGTAAAAGTTGCCAAAAATATAAATAGTAAAGTAAAGTACAGATACCGCACAAAAATACTTAAGTAGTACTCAATGTTTTTTTTACTTAAGTCATTTGAATAGAGGCACTGCAGAAAGTGCTGATGACTGGTCCGTCCGAACCTCGCATGAACAAAGGAATCTATATTCGGAGAGCCTGTTTCTGTCCTGCCCTTGACTTTGGTGCAGGGCATGTGATTTCCATAGACTCTTCTTCGAAAAACTCCTTGATCTTCTCAAAAATATATGTTTGTCTAGCTGTGTCCAGTCCAGGTGGTGCTTGTACAGGCATACCATATATTGGAGGAAGGACGTCAGCGTTCCGCAGCAGCTGAAACTGAGCCATGTGTTATGTGTAACTCAAAGGATAGTTCCAGTGTGTTCCTTGTTCCATGTGTTATGTGTAACTCAAAGGATAGTTCCAGTGTGTTCCTTGTTCCATGTGTTATGTGTAACTCAAAGGATAGTTCCAGTGTGTTCCTTGTTCCATGTGTTATGTGTAACTCAAAGGATAGTTCCAGTGTGTTCCTTGTCCCATGTGTTATGTGTAACTCAAAGGATAGTTCCAGTGTGTTCCTTGTTCCATGTGTTATGTGTAACTCAAAGGATAGTTCCAGTGTGTTCCTTGTTCCATGTGTTATGTGTAACTCAAAGGATAGTTCCAGTGTGTTTCTTGATCCATGTGTTATGTGTAACTCAAAGGATAGTTCCAGTGTGTTTCTTGTTCCATGTGTTATGTGTAACTCAAAGGGAAATTTGTTCACTGTTTGATCCGATAATAACCATTAAACCATTAACTCATTAGTGGATTCATTTGTATGCATGTTGGATGTTTGAATTATTATACCTGCAAACTGCAAATGTATTATTTTATTTTATTTGCATTTGCATTTATCCCACCTCAATCATAATGGCACTGCCTCTGTCCCTCAGTCAAGGTTAGGGATAGTGCAGCTTTAAAATCAGTTCATATCAATAAAGTGAGGAGGTAGACAGTGCACTTCTAGCATACAGAGTGGAGAAGAGAGAGAGAGGAGGGGATTTGCCACCATGGCTCACAAGCAGCTCAGGTGTGTGAGGGACAGAGTGACAAGGGAAGGAAGAGAATAAGATATCACAATCTTTCTATGAAATAAAGGACAGAATTATATTTATTTGTTATTTTACCAGGTAAGTTGACTGAGAACACGTTCACATTTGCAGCAACGACCTGGGGAATAGTTACAGGAGGGGGATTCCTGAGCCAATTGTAAACTGGGGATTATTAGGTGACGGTTTGAGGGCCAGATTGGGAATTTAG